>NC_090211.1:4757500-5047500 GCF_033026475.1 Channa argus
TTTGCTGCAAACAATTTGCTAAACTGTGTTTATGTTTGTTTTTTCAAGCTGGCAAAAGGGAACTGGAACCTGGAGTCACCTGTTTCTCTAAGAAGATGGAGAACTGAGAAAAGATACAAAATAATAATTTCTATTTTCTTTTTCTTTCAACAGCCAGAAATGATCACAACTGGTCAAATACTGTTTAAACTTGAATTTGAAATTTTACCTTAAAGGCTTAAATGGTCATCAAAAACATGTGATCATGTTTTGCATGACATGTTTTACTGGAGTGCATAATGATAAGAGGTGGTTCTAATGTTCAGTACGACTCCAGCACTCCAGCACCCACTGTGACCTCAATAATAAACACATAGTACAATTATCATCTGAGCCTGGTGACTCAGTGGTAGACCATTGGGTGGGATGCAGAAAGCCGTGGTTTCAAATCCCACATAGCCACCAACAGCCACCTTGGAGCCCGAATAAAATGGGAGGGTTGGGGCAAGAAGGGCATCCAGTGTAAGGACTCATGCCAAATCAACGTAGGGATCATGTTCTGTTATGCTGACCTCTGAAGGGACAAGCCCAAAGCGTATGATCTAGTAAAATAATCACCCTTCTGAAAGTGTTAACTTAAAAACAGAAATTATAACCTAGTTGAATTAGTATAATTCAGAACTGCTGTTTTGGATTGAATTAGATTGCACAGGTATAACTAATAAAGTGGCCAGTGAGTGCACTTTGATAGCACATGCTTGCATTTCATATTTAACTTTGAACTCACAAGGTCATTGATCTGCCAGGAATTCATCGTTTTTGATTTAAGGCCTGATTGGCAAGTAGCACATGCTCCTCTGCTGGGATACAGAGATAAATTATTCTATTAATGGTGATTTTCAATCTTCAACTAACTGTGGGGGAGTTTTTCCAAGGGGGGATATTTCTTTTTATACCCACTGTATGTATCTGGACAGAATTATTTTGTGTTTGATTGTCACTTTTTTTCTTTTGTATGTCGTATGACTCTACTCAGTTCTTCCTAATACAATTGTAATTAGATTTAGGCTCAAGAATGTTGTAAGGTCTCCATGACATAGAGGGAAAATGTAGAAGGACCAGTTTAGTCCGGGAGCTGACTTTTTTAAGGGCTGCTGTCATTGGACCCAAATTTATTTGCTATTAACCAGTGTGTATACATAGACAATGACTGCATCATGGACATCATGTGTATTCATATACTGCCTTGCGTCATTTTTGCAAATCTGTAGGATCTAAAAGTTTAGCAACAAAGGGCAGACTCAGGCTCAATCAGCCCTGACAAAGAGCAGTCTTTCTTCAGCATAAACATCTGCTTTTCCGCAATAAAAAACAGAGGCCATGGCAACACTTGAAGAAGTTCATTTTGAGATCACAGTAGAGAAACTGGTGATAACATCAATGTGCATCTTCATCCATCCATCCATTCATCCAACACAGAGATACATACACAGACAGACAACCATTCACACACACTCACACCTACAGGTAATCTGAGATACCGTGTAACTTAACATGCATGTTTTTGGGCTGTGGGAGGAAACTGGGGTATCTGAAGGAAACACACGCAAGCACAGGGTGAACACAACTCTACAAAGAAAGACTGCAGCCGGGAGGTAGATTGGAACCAGGGACCTTCTAGCTGCGAGCTGCTTGCTTCTTGATTACACATATCATATCGTTAATTTTAGACAACAAGCATGACTAACACTCTAACATAGGCTTAGCAACAGCTCCAATTTTCCATGGGCATAGGCATAGTTAAGAGCAAGTATATCTGAAGCCTTAGCAAACACCGACTTTAGCCACAAATTCAGTCTTCACCACAAATCTCCCACTTGTCAGAAATGCAGTTCTAATTTCTAAACTCTTTTAGAATAAATATATAAATGTGTGAATGACTGAGAATGATTTCAGAGAATGAGAATGATGACATCATTAAACAAATTTCAGATTTTGAAAATCATTGGTTGTGTTACAAGTTCTTCATTTTTCAGTAAAAGTACAACACTGGAGTTGTGAAATGCTTTGAGATCAGTGTCACTGTTCTGACTCCTGGGGGACATTTCTGTCTGTGATCCAGCTGGGTTTATTTGCAGTGTCTCTGGAGGGACGGATTTATCCAACTCCAATTAGTCCAAAGTGAAGCTACCGACTCCTTCGAGTGTTAAATTGGATGAACTGGGAACAAAACAAATCCCCATTTGTGATCAATATAAAACTTTACTTGTCAGTCAGCCAAGAACAGAAATATGCATGAACACACACCCAGTGGAGGCCTTAGTTTATGCCACCCCCATTACTAATTAGATGTACAATTTATCTATGTAGTTTTTTGCAGTTTTGCAGTAGGAAAATGTGCCAGAACAGAACATTCAAACACAAATAAAACTCACAAATAATGTCATTATTTTACATTATGATATTATATTTTGGGTTTTATGTTAAATTATATTCTGTGTGCGAAATGAACTGTTTCCCCCTAGTAGGACACTATTTTCTGCTGCCAACCATGACAGATGTACAGAACACACACACACACCTGGAGATGACACGTGAAATTCATGCTAATTGTACTGTATGACTTAATAATCAGAGCACCACCTCCAAATTTATACTCATGCAAAAAAACCATCATCACACTAACATTCAGGTACACAGTCATGCACACATACATTTGTCTTTCATTCATAGGACAGCTACAAAGACGGCAGATGGCAGAGGTTGGCAGTGGTTCGGATTTCTCTGTGTTTCTATGTCTGTGTTGGCTCTGGTCTGAAGGCCATGTGGGTCCCACAGGCGGTGGGATCCCAGCCCATCCAAAGACCTGTCTACATGTCGGGGTGTGTAAATTTTTCTAAATGTGTATCTAAATAACTGAATAATTCACGTGTTTGTTCAGATTAGATTGAGCAAAGTACCAACCAAAACAGCTCAACAAAGAATCTTTCTGATTAAGTACAAATTTGGTCTTTATTTCACATATGGCTATGGGAGCACACAGCTATTTAATATGTTGAGTGGTAAACTGCATTAACATTCTATATTTTCTCATTGTCACTGAGATGCAAAGGAAAAATAATAGTCCATCTCTCAGTTCTTTCTGACATTCCTACCTTGTCTGTGGCTCTCATCTTCAAACGGACTAGTCCCTTCCGAAGAAATTCACATTTAGAAAAACCTAACATGTGGTTTTATTTAGTTATAGTGGATAAGGTTCTGGTTCCTAAAATAGGTAGCTCAGACAGTCGGGCAGAAAATCCACATTTTTGGTTTGTTAGTGTGTGCACAACTGAGTGAAAATAAACTGCACTGTGTGTGTTCTTTGTAATAAATGAATATGTCAGTGCAACAGTGTTTTCGGCCACCCATGGAGCTCTTTTAGATATATCACGCTTTTTTATAACAAGTTACTCTGCACATGCAAAATATACATGGTTATATGGCTAAATAGCTAATAATGTATAAAATACACAAGCTACTCTTGGTTCAATGGTTATCAGTTTTTTGTGCCATCAAAGAAAGTTAAACATCATTCGAATAAACAACAAAAATAAATGTGTTTATTAAAGTATTTTGTGCATAGGACATTTACAGATGCAGGTGTTCACCTTTGGTCCACATCTCTCATAATTACAATCAAACTCTGGGCTCCATCTGGACCCTGCAGCTCTCCAAACACCAACTCATTTATCCTGCTGGTGAGCAGCATCCCTGGGTCTCTTGAAAGCACCATAGTATACGGACATAAAGTGGCACTAGTGCTGTGGCATATGGTTTGAATGCCCAGAGCATGAGTCATTGAGTAAGAGTCCCATATTAGGCATCTCCTTTACATTATTTTACATGAACACTACCTTCAAATTCAAAGAAGGAGAAGAGGAAGGTTTGTTCGTAGTCAGAAAGAGAAGAGGAAAGCTAAGAATGTAGGAGTGACAGTTGGACTTTGAATGTTGGGACTATGACAGGGAAGGCTAGAGAGCTGTTTGACATGATGCAGAGAAGGAAGGTGGACATACTGTGTGTCCAGGAGACCAGATGGAAAGGTAGCAAGGCTTGAAACTTAGGAGCAGGTTCAAGTTGTTCTACCATGGGTCAGATAGGAAGAAAAATGGAGTAGGAGTTATCCTGAAAGAGGAGTTTGTGAGGAATGTTCTAGAGGTGAAAAGAGTATCAGACAGGTCGATTGGTCTGAAGCTGGAAATTAAAGGCCTGATGTTCAATGTTGTTAGTGGTTTATGCCCCACAGGTAGGATGTCAGTTAGAAGAGAAGGAGAAATTCTGGAGTAAGCTAGATGAAGTGATGCAGAGCATCCACAGAGGTGAGAGAGTGGTGATTGGAGCAGATTTCAAGAGAACAGAGGTGATGAGAATGTGAGGGGTACTTAAAGTCCTGCACCTTCTTCACCTCTGCTCCCTGTAACCTCACCATTCCACCTGGGTCCCTCTCATTGACACACATGTATTCTGTCTTACTGTGGCTAAGCTTCATTCCTCCTCCTCCTTCATTCCATTCCTGTTTTCTAGAGTAGACCTCCACCTCTCTAGATTTTCCTCCACCTGCTCCCTGCTCTCACTGCAGATCACAATTTCATCCGCAAACATCATAGTCCATGGAGATTCCTGTCTAACCTCATCTGTCAGCCTGTCCATCACCAGAGCAAACAAGAAGGGGCTCAGAGCTGATCCTTGATGCAGACCCACTTCCACCTTGAACTCCTCCATCACGCCTACCAAGGTCTTACAGCTCTCATACATGTCCTGCATGATCAACGATTCAGAGCAACGGAGAGTGTGAAAAAGAGGTGAAGAGGCGAGTGCAGGCAGGTTGGAACAGGTGGAGAAAAGTGTCAGGTGTGTTGTGTGATAAAAGAGTATCAGTGAGAATGAAAGGAAAGATGTTCAAGACGGTGGTGAGACCAGCAATGTGGTTCCGCTTACAGACAGTGGCACTGATGAAAAGACAGGAGGCAGAGCTGGAGGTAGCAGAGCTTAAGATGTTGAGGTTCTCTTTGGGAGTGACGAGGATGGACAGGATCAGGAATGAGGACATCAGAGGGACAGCTCATGTTAGATGTTTCGGAGATAAAGTCAGAGAGGCCAGATTGAGGTGGTTTGGACATGTTCAGAGGAGACACTGTGAATATATCGGTAGAAGGATGCTGAGGTTGGAGCTGTCAGGCAGGATATCTAGAGGAAGATCAAAGAGGAGATTTATGGATGTAGTGAGAGAGGACATAAAGTTAGTTGGTGTGAGAGAAGAGGATGCAGAGGACAGGGTTAGATGGAGGCACATGATTCGCTGTCGAAAGGAAATGAAGACTACCTGACTCACACAGAAACACTCATACAGCTTTTATTTTGAAATAGTGAAGAAGTTGAAATCTCATGTTTCCAGGAGTGTTATCCAGTGTTTATACAGAGAGAATACGCTGGAGAAGCAACAATTATGGTCAGGCTGAAGAGAGTGATCAGTAAAAAGAGAGGCTTCTGTCAGCAAGTGTGTTTCAATTTACCTGTTTTTATATTTCATACAGTTTATGATAAAAACCAAAAAGAAAAACAATGTATGGGTAACTGGGTTCCTTTGAGGGAAAAGCATAACCCAGCACCACAAACGGAAAGTGTCAGTACACACACTTTCACCTCGGCAGGTATGGTCATCGTTGTCAGTAATGGACAGGTGTGATCATACAGAGAAAACCCAACAGGTGTTTTAATAAAGAACCTCCACAGGGTGAAAGCTTTGCTGAGATCACACACACGCACGCACACACACACACACACACACAATGTCATTCATTTCATCTATTAAAGGATATGTAAAGACTGCCAGGTGGCCGGTGTCACACCCCACCACCTGTACCATTGGTGAGACCAGATGCTTTCTCCTGCAAGTGGCACGCTGTGTGTGTGTGTGTCCATGAAAGTGAAATCATTTCTCTTCATTATTGTCTCCATAAATTCTAGAAGTGTGTGTGTGTCCGACCTCCTCCAACAGTGGGAGGTGTTTCATTATCTGGAGGGATTTCTCAGTTTCTTGGCTCAGGGACAGAGAAACCTGAACACTGCAACTGGAATAATACTACTTTCCCCCATCAAAGTTCCTTCTTTCCTTCTTCCTTCTTTGTGTTGGGCAACATAGGACAGTACAGAAAAATCAACAGTTTGGTTTTCCATATACAGTATTTGCTATAAAAGTCGTATGTTCTGATAGTCTTCACACTGGGAGTATGAGTGTGGAACTAAATAGGATGCCTGTTTTGGGTAAGGGGAAGCAAGTCACAATGTAAAAACTGTGATAATGTCATGTGTAGTGATGAATTTACCAAGAAGTATAAGATGATTCTGCAGCTTCCCTCTGCTTTACAGAGCTCAATAGACAACTCCTGCAGTAGATGGACATATTTAGCTGGTGCCCATAGCAGATGATTTTGCAACTAATGAACCAGATGTTTGCTAACCAGTTATCTATTTGTAATTCAAATAATGGTTCAGGTCAGTTCTGTGTTTGTAACTTGTTACAGCTGCAGTCCTGTGCCCAAATATGTGTTATTACAGTTTTAATTTTAGGTGCGCCACTGGGTTTACAAAAATATATTTAGAGCAGCATCTGCAAGTGTAAGCTCCCTTTATGGCTGCACAAACACCCCTCACAGCAGTGTACTGAATGTACACTGAGCTCCTTCTGCTTCATGTTGGTGGTTACAGGCGAACCAGCAACAATGAACACAGCTGGAAGGTACAATGTTCAGAGTTTTTGATCATTCTGGTTTTCCATGCACACTTGATCGTATGTATTGCACAGTGCTTATCAGAGACAAATATGGAGAACTATATAGAAATACTTCTGTTATCTTATTTTTTTTTACAAAACATGCCAAAGTGTGCTCACATTTGGTAAATATGACAAAACCTGCTGTTGTTTGAAACTCTTAATAGGAAGGGAAATGCATTAAACCATCAAAGCTGTTTGGTAATGGTGTTTGATATGATCTCATCAGTTTACCTTAATAATCTTAAAACTTTAAATCAATTTAGAAACATCTGTTGTTTTGAGAGTGATTGATTACAATAGTGCATTTACATGTTGAAAATAATAGCAATCTATGAATTTGTTGCTATAAGATTTAATTTTAATGAGCTATGTAATTTATTTAGTTTCTCATGATAAATTCAGTATTGATACTTCTTTGGGCGTCTCTGAACACAGACGTGGTTTAGAAGTGCCTGTTCTCAGCAATATCAGTAATTGCTTTATCTGAATTAACCTGTTCATCTATCTAACAACAAAGACAGGCAAAAGTATATTTCAGGTTCAGGAAACAGCTGCTCTTGTTTTTCATGAATAGCCTGGTAAAGGCTCTGTCACAGCCTTCAAACCTGGGGGTGTGGTTTGCATTGTGCTGAGCAGCACATCAACAACACATGAGGTTTTTTTTGGTTGGTTGTTTTTTTTCACTCAGCTCAAACAAACCACAGAGTAACTTTTCTTTGTGTAATCCAGTCACAGGTTGAGGGCCTGTGGCAGGTCACTACTGTACAACATATGGCTGAAGTGCTGAGAAGAAATCCTTTATGATTATGTTTCATATTTGCCTGAAACAACCATATTCCAAGGTCAAGAGGTGAAATGTCTTTAAGAAATACATTTTTTTAGTAATTTGGTTGTATTATACAGCACCCGTTAAGGGAAATGGTTGAAAAAATAAGATAAACTTTTGCAAAATCTCAAAACAATATTAGCAAGATCTCGCAAAATAGGAACTTGGGCTCAAACTTAACAATGTTGAAGTGCTCGACAGTAAACCTGGTTTTGAATGAAGGTCACATCAAGAGGATACTGGTGTTTCTCACTTACTGTCTTCATATTTGAGACCAAGCTCAAAGTAAAGCACGCCCTCCATTGTTGTGTATTTCTTGTGACCAACTGACCCAGACGTATTTTTATAATGAAAAGTTAATCTTTTTTTTTTTTCCAACCATGTCCCATCTTGGGCTCCGTACTATTACATAGGGGCTGGTTAGTTATTGCATAAAATAACTCCTCTCATCTTTCCTCTCATTTGTTATGCACACATGACAAGTGTTATCAGTGGTATCAGTAAAGGGATACTTAACAAAGTTTGGCAATGCTGTAAAGATATGTCTGGCAAGAAAGTCTGGGGACTTCACTACAACCATACTGCTCAGTATAAATAAGACTGTCAATGCTGCTGAGTGTAGAGCACATTCCTTAGCACTCATGAAACAGTCTATTGTCATGCCCTTCACTCTAACTTCAATTGGTTATGCTAATGATCAGAGTAGAGCCTAATTTAATTAAGACAGAGGTGGTGGAGGTGTGTGTAGGTGTGTGTGTGTGTGTTTGTAGTGCAGCCAGTGTATACTGTATATTGTGCTCCCAAAGATAAAGTGGAGGTCACTTCATTAGACATTTCAGCCCTAATATGATTAATTTTGGCCCCGTGACATTGAAATGTCTAATCTAAACAAGGTGAAATGGAAGTTGAAAGGATTAAAACAAGACTTTTTGAAAGACATCTGACATTAAGTTGAAGTGTTCCTGTAGCTGTATGTTTGTGTTCCTCAATGTCTGCGGTGAAGAATGAAGGTGACAGAGAGGGATGATAACCTTCACTTGTGCTTACACCCACCAAGGTTAAAGAAGCCTCGAGATTTAAAGGTAATGTGCAATCAGGACGTGGGATCCTGATTTTCCTCAAACCCTAACATGCAACCTTGGGATTGTTTTATATCTATCTCTGTGAAAACTTTCTTACTTTAAACCTTTTTGGTGTTAATGGTGTTGGTTTTTGGTGGATGCTTTATGTGACCAACGTGAGTTGAACACAGAGGTAAACTTCGTTTCTGTGGCTTAAAGATGAAAACCTCATTTAAAGTCACATTAATAGTAACTAGCCTGGGGCAACACTGTGGAACATGACATTCTTTTATCTTTAAACATTCTTGGTAGCCTGTCAAACAAACTTGTAAAGTTATAATTTTCTTTTGACACTAGAAACCTACTGTGCTGGTTTCAGATGTTTACATTTTGATTTGATCTCTTGAGCAAAGTTGAAACAGTTTGAACACCTTGACATTCTGTATCATCACCTTTAAGTTAAAAAATTGGTGAACTGGTTGGCAAGCAGTAGATTATGTAGTAATTCAATTCAATGCAACTTTATTTATATAGTGCCATTTCACAACATAGTCATCTCAAGGCACTTTACAGAATAAAGCCAAGACTATAAAGATGTATAGAGAAAACCCATTGCCATTCATTCTCATTGTTTTCTGTGTCCATCTAAGTAATATAAGCTTATTATTCACTGTCTTTTAGCTCTGTTTTTGGTCTCTACCAACTTCTGTTTGCTCTCTACAAACATCTGGATCTTCTGGCCAAGCAACATTATGAGAGAGGTGCCAGTGATCTGAAACAGAAAAGTTATGGTCCAGACAGCTAAACATATCAGACTGAGGGGTGCTGCAGATTCAGCTGATTCTCTGTAGGTTCATCCGGACAAGAAAAACCTTTCACAATGTTATTGTGAATGTTCACTTACTCACAAGTGATTAGAGCCGAATGGTTTTGCCTTTGATAAAATATGAGGAAACATTACCAAGTGAAGTATAACATGAGGACATGAACCTCTGATTGTTAGGGAGTTCATTTGTTTACCTCCTAGGTCATTTTCACAGATTTTCTTTAACACTGTTGCACTCTGAGTGTTCCTTGAACACACCCACGTAAAACTACTCCATCTCTGTCTATGTTTGAAGAAGTCGATCTCTCCCCGTCCGGCTCTCTAATCGATATCCAGCCTGATATTTCAGTGGGCTGGTGGTGAGTTATTATTCTGAGCTGTGGATGGAATGAAGCAAGAGGCTGATGGAGGAGGGAGCACATCAGAGGTGGTGGGGAAGGGGGTTTATTCTGAGCGCTGGAGCGTTCACTAAGGATTGAATCTGAGACCAACTCAAAGATAAGATCACAGAGGGTTACCTAACATGAACAAGAGAAAGTCTGAGTGATTCTTCATGTCCATGTATGTATGTAAAAGCCCCTTTTTTCCTTTTTTGGGGGAGAAATCCTTGGTTCACAATTTATGTCCAGTGTCAACATTAAGTCTAAATGCAGGAAGTGGTGTGTCTTTAGCAAGGCAGAAAGGGATTCTGTTGAAGGCCAAGGTGGTGAATGTTAACATTATGATAACAACATTAAATTGGCAGTACAACAGAATTACAACAGTACAACAGCTATTGCCTTTGTAGACTGTTAAATGCTAATGAAGAGTCTACTGTTTGCTTAAAGTTAAGGGCAAAAGTGATTTGTAAGTTTGAGGAAACATCATGGAAAAGCATTAAAATTCAAGAACATGTGCTTCGCCTCAATGGTTCTACAAAATTAAGTATTGTGAACTGATCCAACTCAGTTTAACTATAATATGTGATATAGTTGAACACAAGAGAAAACCAGTAATTGGACCTTGAGTTGACATTTTTTTGCACAAGCATTGGGATTTTTACACTTTTGCCCATAAATGCTGTAACCTGGCAGATGTTGACATGTTCAGCGTACAGTGTGAATGTATGTAAAAAAAAAAAAAGTTTCTGTTTCATTATCATCTTCTCTTCAGAAATCTTTCTCTCGCTCCTTCCTCCCTTCAGGCTGAGATAAAATGTGCAGACTCTGCTGTGGTGGAGGAATTAGCTCTTAAATCACTAGGGCTTTTTTCAGACACAAACAATGTTGTTTTCTTCATAAGGAGGCAACCAGCAGCAGGGTGGGAGGACAGATATGCTGTAAACCAGAGACACCAGATTAGGCTCAGGATTAGCTATTGATCCCTCATGTAAACACGTTTTGCTTCTCTCACACTTTTCTTTCTTTTTCTTTCACTTTAATTATGATCCTGTTTGACTGCTTTCATTGCAGTTTCATACTGACATATCACCAAAAGAAAAGGAAAAAGGAGGTAAAGACAGGTGGAAAGTGAAGACTGATTGCCTTTGCCATCAGCTAATGAAGCCACGTCCTGTCCAATCAGCAGCAGGGATCTGGCCCACTGGAGGCTGACAAGGAGGGAAGGTTATAATTGAAATTGACCAACCGTCCATCTGCTCTGTTGATGCAGGCCTGGACATTTCAGACAGTGGCATCATGGCAGAGAGCATATATTTACCTGCTTTTGGCTGGGAGCTGGAGACCTACAATATCACAGCAGGCTTTGCCCGGAAGGCTGATAATGGTCTAAATCTATTATCTTGATCTCTTTTCTGTGGAGGCTTTTGTTTCATTGTCTTCAAAAAAGTTTTGCTTGTAGTTCAGTTTGTTAAATTTTAGTTAGCACGCTAGATCAAAAACCTAGTTAAAGGATACATCTGTTGATATTGTTTAGGTTTATTACAGGCAATAAATCCCACAAAAGACCATGTGTTATTCTGCATCCCAGTTTTTTATGACTGTCTGTGGCCCTTAACAACTGGCTCCCACTGAAGACATAATTCTTAAAAAAAAAAAAACTACTCAAAGTTATATTGCATTATTAAAAAAATAATTTCCTTATAGAGATGACAGATTAACCTGAAGTGAAAAATAGTGTCATTGTTGGGCACCAGAGTGTGCATTTGGAACAACACAATGCTGTGTGTGGAAATGAGTCAAAATAATTTACAGTGCAAATATTCATGGTAATGAAAGAACCTGTGTAACAGTGTAACTCGCTGATGTGTCACAATGGAGCTCACAGAGAAATAATTAATAAGATGCTGTATAATGCTTGGGTACACAGTAAAACTTTCTTTCATGGTTTTCCATACAATATGGTGAAAAATGTTTGCTCAAAATCCCAAATTCTATGGTGTGTTGTGGTGGAAATCAACTGAAGTGGCAACTCCTGGGACATGCTCAGTTATGTTGGCCAATAGGAGCTCAGACCACACTTCAAGTGCAAACACAGAGAAGAGAAAGAGGCACGATGCCTCATTTGAGCAGACCTCGGGGGAATCAAGCCAAAGAAATATCAACTGCAGATGTGACAACATCTGCACTCATACTGCAGTCCTCACCAACACACTCCTTTCTGAATAGAAAAGAAAAACGTATTCAGTCCCCCCCCCCCGTTCCAACTAGATTCACTTTTATTCAGAAAAGGATTAGAATGATGAAACAATTGAATCAACAGTATTTCTGCAGGAGAAAGAAGTAAAGTCAAACAACATCATGGGCTGTCTTCTTTTACCTGCCAGTTAAAGAACCTTCTATGTCAAAACTCAGAGAGGTGAACACAGACAGAACGGATGCTGTGAATAAAACATTGACTCAGCGAGTAGTTGGACCGGCAAAGACATATACACCCTCCAAACTGTTTTCCCAGGGTAGGGATTCATGGTGCATCTCCTCCATTTCACATCCCCTGACACTTTGATTACAACGTAAAATATCACAGAAATTGGATGTTTTTCTCTACCACAGAACAGGTAGTTGGATGGCAGCAGAGAGAGCTGGACAAGACAGGTGAGTTTTTCAATAACAAGGTCCATCTCAACGCCTGACTAATCCTGACACATGACAGAGGGCCACGAGAAAAAAAGGATGGCCCTGATCCATGCTGGGGCTCCTCCCCAGGGTGGTTGAATTCTGAATTGGACCCCCATGTGGTTAATAATGGTTGCTGAGAATTTCAACTGAAACTTAAATGATTAGGAACATGATTGACATGATTGAATGATTGACTTTCTCCAGCAAGATAATGCAAGATAATGATTGGCTGTTTACACTGATATCATACAGTACACATTTTTAACCAAATGCACAATTATATTATGGTCAGAAGTTTACAGTACATACACTGGGACATGACTGTCATGCAATACAGTGTTATTAGTAATATCCTTGAACTGTCCTTTTTCTGGGGCATAATGACAAGTATCATATAAAGTTTTCAGACTCTGTTCACTTTTTTTTTCAATTTTGTTACCTTGCATACTACACTTGTTTAAGCATTTTTTTCTCATTGAGCTACACTGTGAAAACATATGGAGTCCATATGTGGTAAATTAAATTGATTGGACATGATTGTTAGTTTTGTGGCACAGACTGCAGGTCGGGATGTTAACCTGCTTTATCCAGTTCACAAGCAGCATTTACATGTGTTTTGGGTCATTGTCCTGTTGAAACACCCATCCTCAAAACTCCTGTACCTTAGCAGTTCCTTGGTTGTTTTATAGTATTGTATTATTAATGCACTGAGTGGTACAGTCTGGTTATTCTTCCAAACCGTGGAAAGTGGCTTCCCCTCCCAATTACTTTGTGTATGATTATTTGAACTGATGATCTTTGAATCTGGAGTTATTTTGAAGTGGCTCTAAAAGACATTGCTGACTTAAATATACCATCCTCTAATTGTTTGTGATAATTATGTATGTTGTACAATCATTTTGCACCGGAAAAGGAGCAAAGTAGGGTAGAGCACAGATTGGACACACTTTTGCCTTCAGAACTGCCCTAATTGTTTGTGGCATTCATTTTGTTACACATACAAGTTGCTGGAAACCTGTAGTTGTTTGCATAGAGTGCATCCAGAAAGCATTAACAGCCCTTAACTTTCTCCACATTTTGTTATGTTACAGCCAAATACATTATTTTCCTCAACATTCTACAGACAATACCCCATAATGACAATGTGAAAGAAGTTTGTTTGAGATCATTGCAAATTTATCAAAAATAAAAAATGAAAAAAAAAATCACAAAATCAACAGCCTTTGCTTAATACTTTGTTGAAGCCCCTTTAGGACCAATTACAGCCTCAAGTCTTTTTGAGTATGATGATACAACCTTGGCACAGCTATGTTTGGGCAGTTTCATTCTTTTTTGCAGTGCATCTCAAGCTCCATCAGGTTGGATGGGGTACACAGCCATTTTCAGTTCTCTCCAGAGATGGTCAAGTCTGGGCTCTGGCTGGGCCACTCAAGGACATTCACAGAGTCGTCCTGTAGCCACTCCTTTGTTATCTTGGCTGTGTGCTTAGGGTCAGTGTCCTGTTGAAAGATGAACTGTCGGCCCAGTCTAAGGTCCAGAGCGCTCTGGAACAGGTTTTGATCAAGGATGTCTCTGTACATTGCTGCATTCATCTTTTCCTCCTGACTAGTCTCCAAGTTCCTGATGCAGAAAAACATCCCCACAGCATGATGCTGCCACCACCATGCTTCACTGTAGGGATGGTATTGGCCAGGTGTTGAGCGGTGCCTGGTTTCCTCCACACATGACGTTTGGCATTCAGGCCAAAGAGTTCAATTTCTGTTTCATCAGACCAGAGAATTTTGTTTCTCATGGTCTGAGAGTCCTTCAGGTGGGCTGTCATGTGCCTTTTACTGAGGAGTGGTTTCCGTCTGGCCACTCTACCATACAGGGATGATTAGTGCTGCGGAGATGGTTGTTCTACTGGAGGGTTCTCCTCTCTCCACAGAGAAATGCTGGAGCTCTTTCAGAGTAACCATCGGGTTCTTGGTCACCTGCCTGAATAAGGCCCCTCTCTCTAATTTCTTGTATGCATGGCTTGGTTTGAGCTCTGACATGCACTGTTAACTGTGAGACCTTATATAGAGTGTATGCTTTTCCAAATTATGCTCAATCAACTGAATTTCCCAGTTGCAGAAACATCTCAAGGATGATCAGTGGAAACGTAATGCACCAGAGCTCAATTTTGAGTGTCATGGCAAAGACTGTGAATAAATTTGAGTTCTTATTTTATTTATAAATTTGCAAAGGTTTCAAACAAACTTCTTTCATGTTGTCATTATGGTGTATTGTTTGTAGTATTATAAGGAAAATAATGAATTGATCCATTTTGGAATAAGGCTGTAACATATCAAAATGTTAAGCGTTGTGAATACTTTCTGGATGCACTGTGAGAATTCAGCACATTTAAACCAACATAGTTAAATGTAGATTACCTGAGTGCAGTATATACTTGCACATCCTTTACTCCTCTCAACTCCTGAATGTGCTTTTACTCTAATCTAATCTAATTGCAACTATAAAACTGTTTGACTGGTTCTTGCTTGTTCCTAGAAATCATCTGAACTGGATAGTGAAATGTGTGACAGCTTGGATTTCTTAAATATGTTTCAATGTTTGCATATGCAACTCGCAGGCAGAAGACAGATTTGAATTTTTAACATCTTTACTTTTATTGACGTAAAAACAGAGAAACAAAAAAAACAAAATGCTGAGAACATCGCTTGTTCCTACCTGATCCTGTCTCTCTGCAAAGCTCTAGGAATAAAGACACACTGACAGGCAGTGCAGAAGGACGTATGGTGTATAGTTCCTGCTGTCTGTCCCTCGTCTGTCACTTTCCCTGTCTCCCTCTCCAGCGCTGCAACCATCAATCATGTCTGTCTGTACTGTAATGGCCAACTTGCTGTGTGCACCAAGTGGGGACTCAGATTTACAACTTCAGCCTTGTTGTCCAAGCCTCAGACTCATGCTCCCTTTTTAAATGCACAGACAAACACACACATGCATGCACGCACACACCCTAATATTTTAAACTATGAATTTTAGAGGGACTGTTAGACTACACTTACTGGCTTCCAATTACTACTCCACCGGTAAGTCAGAGAATTGAGACAGGTATTGTTCTTCCTAATCTTAATCATGGCAAAAAACCTTATAAGCCTATTTCCCAAGTACTAGCAAACTATTCCTATAATGTGAACTACCCCTTTAGATTATGAAATACAATATACGTTTATGATCTAATGGTGCTGCTCTATTTACCAAAGTAATTTATCTTCTGGAGAACAGGAAAACCCAAAGCTGTCATAAAAATCTACAAATCGCTGGGCCTGTGCCAAGAACATAGTATTTGTACTTTAGTTTGTCGTCGCTGTGTCTCAATACAAAGTCCAAACATGTACAGCAACTGGAGCTCTTTTCTGACTGGCTTCTTTAAAGAAGAAACATGTCACATAATGCAACCGTAAGACACACAGCACTGTGCTTTGAATAGTTATTGAACACAAAACACAAAATCACAAAACATAGAAGCAGCTTATGTTTTCGACAAAATGCCACCAATGTCTGATTCACAAAATCAACAAAAGCACTGTGGACCAGATTGTGCTGGTTGCAGCTTTTATCTCAGTTGTATACTGTAAAAATGGTTGTAATTAGGATGTTGTCTATCATCCCTAAGTTATTAACAAACTCTGTTTTACTATAAAGCACGTATCATGCTTTGCACTGCTGTGCCTCCATCCATCCATTCTGCTGATTGATGAATCTATCTCGTCATTTATCTCATTTCCCATCTTCTAACGATTTTTTCCCCTTTTGTTTCCCTCACAAGTTCCACACAAAGTAAATTTTAATTTGACTTTAATGCAACCTGCAGAGAGCAGAAAGAATTTACATCAGCAATTATTCTCACCTGGGTCTATACATCTAATTTCTCCTTTGATTACTCATTTTGTATGTGATATAGAGGAAGATTTGAGGTAAAGTTAAAAGTAAAGAGGTAATTGCTTGTTGAATTTAGGTAATAATTGATTGAATCAAGTATCTCATGCTTACGATTCATGGTGCTCTGGATGTTAATTCTCCTGCTGTTGTTTAAAACAGTTGCATATTGACTCATTTTCCCAGGTCACTGATAAACTGCTCCAGTTGACACAAGTCCTTCATGGATCCTCCCAACTTGTGGACCAGTTCTGGTCTTGTGGAGCTGAATAGATGAGTCGAATTGGAGCAATTTGAGATGAGACCGGGCAGCAGGTGCTGAAGCCATTCAAGTCCCATTCGACCTAAGAAACAGCTCATCTGTATCCCCATAAAAGCAGGAGCAGGTGTGAAATTAAATTATGACTTCAGTGATTTGAAGTACAAGCACGAGCCTGTTTTGCTGCTCCGCACTCTGAAGGTAGTCTGTGCAGTGTGATTGATCGCTGGGGTTACACTGATGCCACATTGCTAGCATCACTGCAAAAGCATCTTATTGCGAAGAAGGTTAAGCTTGCGAGCTCAACACATTGTGCCCTGATGAAATTCATTTAGAGCAGTTGAGCGAATGCAGTGATTCCTGAAAACACAGACAACACTCTTTAAAAAGCATCGTATGATCCATTTCTTTACACAACTATTCAGCTGAGAACAACTCGTCCACAGTGCAAACAAACATGTTACCTTGAGTCTACTATAAGTTTCTACAATATTTCACTGTTTGAGGGTCCAGTGGTAACATTTTTGCAAAAAACACAGTCTTCCTAGCTGAAATATGTCCCCTTTGCACCACAGCCTTGTTCTTCTTCTTTTCTTCTTTTCCTTTCGGCTGTTCCCTTTCAGGGGTCGCCACAGCGAATCATGTGCCTCCATCTAACTCTATCCTCTGCATCCTCTTCATTCACACCAACTAACTTCATGTCCTCCCTCACTACATCCATAAATCTCCTCTTTGGTCTTCCTCTAGACCTCCTGCCTGGCAGCTCCAACCTCAGCATCCTTCTACCGATATATTCACAGTTTTTCCTCTGCACCACAGCCTTGTTGATTGGTGATTTATTTGTAATCAGTAAAGAAAGATGATTTTTTTTAAAAAAAGCATGTGTTTGAGACAACGTGGAAAGGCTTTGTCTCATAATACTAAATCAAATGTTTGCAAGTGTTTTTGTGCTTTTTGTTTTCTCGTCTAACACGTTTCTTTGGATTTTGTGCACAAACCGAAAAATAACATCTTCCATCTGTTTAATGATCATGGAAATGACGAGTCACTGCATGCTGATCATTAAGACATGGTTCCAGCACATAATGCCCAGTAAAACCACATTTTAATCTCCCTGCTCTGATGCAGCTTTGCTTTGTTCCTTACACTCCACCGAGTTTCAGCTACTCATAGTTATCAAATTACAATAGGTGTGTTAAAAAACTCAAGTAGAAATGGTTGCTGTTCTCAAAGGCTTCCACCACAGCTCTCCACCCATTAGAGGATATTTTTGAAAAAGAAGAATGTGAAAAATGTTTCACACTTTAACTTTGAGTAATTAAATTATATCATGTTAGAAAAGTTTGCCTGTGTATGTCTCTCTGTGTTGGCCCTGAGATAGACGGGGGATCTGTCCAGGCTGTACTCTGCCTCTAGCCCAATGACAGCTGGGATAGGCCCCCGTGACTGTTAACAGTATGTGGGTTTAAAGATAATGGATGCATAACATGTTAATGGGTGAGCTTTGCAGCCTTTGCAGTTGTTGGTGCAATTTCTCAATTTTTAAATTCAGATAGATATTTAAATAATCTTCGTTCAGAGTGGTCTCTTCAGTATGTAACAATGACCGTACATACATACAATTACAATTTCAACATCACCTACATTGTCAATGTGAAGCAGTAACAAACAGAATTGTTTTCACTACACAAATGTATTTAGGGTTTTGAACTACTCAGTGGAATATTAAAACAGGCATTTGTTTTAAATACTTACTATTGTTTAATAGACCAATTCATCTGTGGATTGATAATGAAAATAATTATCACTTTATTTTCACAATTAGCCACCCTACCACTGAATGTAGTCCTAACACTGGGTAAATGACCCCTCAGGTATTTTAAAGCTAGTAAATTTTATATTAATTGCAAGTGTCCACACCATTTTACAGGCACTGCATGTTTAGTGAACATTTGTTGTCAGACTGGTTTAATTCAACTTTCTCAGTTACACTGCTACACACACTAATATATAATAGATTAAATTCAGGTTTAGGTTCTTTTCCTGTTTCAACAAGAACACAAATTTTTAGATAAACATATTTGTTATTTAGGCAAAATTTTGGCATAAAATCAGCCATAGATAATTGCTTAGGATAATGAAAATACTGCTACTGGCCTTCAGAAAGTCATTTTGGTGGAACCCTGATACGGATGGCTGCTGGAGACAGATAGACAGTCAGAAAGTCCCATTAGATTAGGAGAGAGAAGCATGAAGAGGAGGTTCAGCCAAGGGTATAATGAGCTTCAGGTCAGCACACAGTCACAATTCTTTACTGAGGGGAAATCACAAAAAAAAAAAAAAATAGGGATGAGCAGGGGTTCTGGTTGCAGACACACACACTGAATACAGTTATAGTGTGTGCACAGACCAGCAGACAGACAGATGGACTGATATTCATGCATACCCACAGCTCCTCTGCAGCTTATGGAAGTCGGCAGCTGGTCACAGAAAGGATTAACAAGCTGTTTGACAGTCTTGACTCTGTTTTACTTTTTAAATCTTATTCTCTTTAAAAACATTTAGGTTCACTATCTATTTCTGTCAGTAAACACCGCTCACAACCTCCTTTGACCTTAAAGCAACTCGAGTGTACTTTTTGGACATGAGTTACACATAAAGCTCTCAAAAAATGGACACAATCCTACTTAGCTTTTGGTGTTTTTCCCCCACATGCCACTGGCTCAACTCGGCTCAACTCTACTCGCTGTTACCAGGTACCTAGTTTGTCACTGCAGATAATAAATGGAACTGGTTGTTTTGGTACCACCACATACACGACACACAAACTCACAGGAACAAAGGAGGATGTCGAGGGATTGCGGTCCTTGATCCTGTTATGTAGCTGTTCGTCAGAAGAAGGCTATTTTTGTTTTAGAATAATCTGAAAGCAGCAGGACAAAATCGGAAGAGTTTAGGAAATACTTTGCTCTCTCTCTTTGACACTGCTCTCTGACTGCTGCCTAATGGAGATGACATCAAAAAAGTACCAGGTAACAGGTGCTAGTCACAACTTTTTTCTGATGGTAAAGGAAAAAAGGTGATTAGAGCAAAGTCAAATCAATATTATGTGGTGGAAGTGCATTTGTTGTCTTAGGAAAATGTAATGGTTAATTGTCCTCCACTCTCATGTCCAGCAGCACACAGAGCTGTTTTTTTTTTTTTCTTTCCACGATACCTTTTATCCTCATATTCACTATACTTTTAGATCTGGATTGGTGCTGCAGGAAATAGTTGAGTGTGTCTTTTTTAGTGCTAAGGTCGTGTACAGTGGACTTTACTGTAAAGATTATTAAGCTGGTCATGCTGAACCCGACAGTGTAAGCAGGAAACACATGTCTAGAAGACTTCACACTAGGAATGCTTAGCAGGGCATTTACTCCTGCTGCATCTCAACATTTTGCTGAGTGTCAATTAGCCCTTCTTCCTCTACCAGTGGTAGAGATGTAAATATCTTTCCCAACACACACACACTCCTGTGCAGTGTGCCCTTGCTGTGTCAGCCATAAAATTACTACAAAGACTATGTTTATATCTGAAAAGCGATCTCTATCCATGCTGAAACTCCTGAATAAGACTAGTAAAACAATAAATTCTCATCTCTGCTATCATTAAACAACATAACTGGACTGCAGCCACCATTTCAGTTCATTAACAGTCAGCTGACCAAATCAATACTGCATGGTTGGAATGATGCCTGACAAAATTAACACAAATACAGGATAAAGAGAGCAGCTGAAAAGGATGCATGGTGAACTGTAAAATGAGTGATGATGACTTCAAACAGTGGGTAATACGACGCATTAATTCATTTATCCCAAATCTCTTGTAGATGCAGAAAAATGACTTAATTACTGAAGCCTACTTGGAACCCAAATTCTGATTTAGCAGTTTCAAACGCTTAGGAACAAAGAAATTATTTAATTACATGTTAATCACAGCTTGACTAGTTGACAGAGGTATACGATGATTTATGTTCAGCGTTTTAGTAGGCCTGAACAGTTTAAGGAATTTCTTAACTGGAAGATGGCAGATCATGTTTAGAGCAAACTTCCCTAAATATCTCAACTTTAAAAATCCCTTTTTGTTAGGATGCCAGACAAAAATTTCCATTAAAGCTGTAAGAATTCTGTCCTTTTTTTAAACTCTTTATGAAGCCTCACTGTAAAAGGATGTGATCATATAGAGGAAATTGATGTGTTAATGCATTAAACTTTAGTCATATATATGAATGAGGGTAACTGGTCCTGGATGTGCTATGCGATGTCACACTTATGACTGACCTTTACACTCAACCATCAGAGAAAGTTAAAGGTGACTAAGGTTTGTTTTAATTTTACTGCCTCTCACTGGGCTGTGTGGGGATTTTTGTCTAAGTTCCCAATTAGGAGATGGCAAGAGGAGGTAAGATGGTGAAAGGATTTTATTTCAATGTTGCATTAAAAGGAAAAAAAAAATAAAAAAATCACTCCAAAAGTGGACAGAAAGGGCAAACTATAAGGGAACAGACAAAATATAATACAGGGCTGCGGGACCTAAAGAATAGAAAGCAAACCTGGCAGGGCCAACAGAGGGAAAAAAGAAAAACGAACAACAACAACAACAACAAAAAACAGTAATGATTTGGGTTAATGACAGTGATGTAAATGTACACACGGACAGAGACTGATCAAAAACAAAGATAACAATAAATCAAATGGTATGTATATATAAAGAGGAAGGTACACCAGGAGTCAGCAACTACTGTATCTAAAGTGATTACTTAACAGAAGCTGACGGGCAGGGGGCTAACTAAAGACCAAACCCTGAATACCCAAATAACCAATAATGAACGGACTGAAGCGGGGAAAACTAAGGACCACACCACAGATCAAATAACCCAACACTGAGCAAAAGTGGATAGACAGGGATAAACAAATACAAAACCTCTGACCAATAATGAGAGTCCAAAAAGAGAAATCAGGTAGAGCAGGACAGGCTGGAGTCCAAGCAGAATAACACAATATCCAGGAGTATAGAGGAGATAAAGAAATGATCTGGCAGGCAACAGTGGGGAGAGCTGGGTTTAAATAGGCAAGAGAACAGGTGAAAACAATCAAGGCTGATGATGAGTAGTGGAGTTGGTGAAATGACTAAACAGGATTTGGAACAGAGGGACTACAAAATAAAAGCTGGGAAACAGGAAGCAGGGCTGGGGAAAACAGTGTGAGAGAGGAATTGAGAGTGAAGGGCAGAGATTGATGGGAAGAGAGGATAAGACAGAGATGGAGAGACAGAGAGTGCAGGTCTAAGAATTGACAGAGGGTAAGGTGTGTGAGTGGGTAGAGTGGTGCAGAGAAGGCCAAAACGTGAAAGTGAGTAGGGTCCATTGTCAGACTCATATGACAGGCTTGTTTTTCATTCTATGTTCGAGTGGGGACATTTGCTTTAAATGATGACCATTATAGGACATTCTTTAAATGAACTAATTGTTCTTTAATCTGAACAATAATTTATTCAAGTAGTAGTTTTAGTTAACTTAACCAATACAAACGTAACCAAACCTATAGCTTGTAACTTGCACATCACGTGCTCCACTGACCTCCAGTTGTTGTCATGTAGTGAAAAGACTCATCACCTAATCCGTCACTTAATCCTACCTGTAGAGTGAGATCCAGAGAAGAAAACCATCTGCATCGACATACCAAACCCCACTGTCAGCAATCCAGTTGATGGAATTTGCATAAATGTCATTTACTGGCCAAATTTATAGCTCACCTCTCCTCAGAACCCTCCTCCACATGCACATCCAGATTCCTAATTGGAAAAACACAACCAGCAGCAATGTGCTGAGCGTGGAATTGATTCACAGATTATGTTCACCACAAACTGCTCTTCTTTTTGTCTGTGTGTGTGTGTGTGTGTGTGTGTGTGTGTGTGTGTGTGTGTGTTTAGCTGCTGAAGGTGACCAACAGCAATAAGAGACGGATGATCCAGCAACAGTTCTGCGTTTAAAATTTTATTTTGCCAGCAACTTAAAATATCTTAAGTAAAAGAACAAATTTAGAGCTGGTTACATGTACGTTTATGAACTTGAGAGAAGGGATTGAGTAAATCTTCATGGAACAAGAGTTTAAGCCTTGTTAGCAATGAAAGAGCAGATAATTTTTTGCCAGGTGACTAATCCATTCATGAATTAAATGAAATTAGAAAATAGGAAAGAACGATGAAAGAAACACTGCTGTAGCACAAGAAAAAGCTAAAAACATGTATTTATCTGTGATGATTTTCTAACAATAATCAGGAGTTGCTTCTAAGCAAACTGATGGCCCACGGTGTGAATTTAAGTAAATAAAGGTGACTAAATTAACAAAGAGTCTTAATTACTGTCTGACTTTTATCCAACTTGCAAATTGTAATAGGACTCCGGAAGCCTGAGACTATGGCAAGCAGTTTTATCATTAAATTGAATCACACTGCTATCTGTAATTACATGTTTCGATATTTCTTTAAAAAGTATAAGTAGGCTGGATATATATTGCAGATATCTGTGATGCAATTCTTCATTGTCATATTGAACATTTTACATACTGTTATATGCTTTCTATCTACAACTGTCATGTATCTATGTTAGACAAATCACGTTTGCCTTAAATGTGTGTCGGCCATTCAAATTCAGATATCCAAAATATTTATTCTGCATATCTGTAATACATCTACTAGGTAAAAACTATTATAGATAGACTTCAGATATGCAAAATAACAAAGACATTTCGTATCCATAATTTAAACATTCAAAAAGACATTGTGACTATCAAAAATGGTTTGTAATGATTAGTTAAAATGCAATTTCAGATTATAACATATTTAGGATTATGGATATCTGCAACTGCAGACATCCACAAATGTATATATTTTATTTAACATATCTGAAATTACATTTATGACTAGTAACAATTGGATTGTAAATCTCAGGAAGAAGGGCTGCACAGTGATACAGTGGTTAGCGCTGCTGCCTCACAGTTAGAAGGTGCCCGGTTTGAATCCCCCGCCTTCCTGTGTGGAAAGAGCACCTGCTCAGGGTTGAGCAGAACTCAACCCTGAGCAGAATAAGTGGTTATAGAAAATGAAAGGATGAATGGACGAATATCCAGTAAATATTCTACGAGCAGAAATCCAGAATATTCATATATTAAAATCTACAATGACAAAATTTGTCCTAGGAAGAATGATGACATGGATATCTGAAATGACAACAGTGGATAAGGAGTATGTCTTTGTGGATATCTGAAATGTTATATTTGCAAGAGATATTTAGTCTGTGATGTTAAAATGGCAACTTATACTTTTCAAAGATTTAAACATACCTTACAGTAAATTGAATATTGACCAGCACAATTAAAGTTTTACACTTACAAATAAGATTTCTACAAGAATGTGATTGCATATCTGTAATGGCCATTCTGACTAAAGACTAAGAAAAAAGAGCATAATAAATAAATAGTAAATATATACAAAGAACATAATTTGGAATATTTAATGAACACTTTTTAAATTTGATTTGATTTCCTATCAATTGATATTTTCTCAATGCGAAAGCTATTCTTTGATGATATGTGAAGTTTCATTGTTTCTACTCAATGTCCTAATTACATTTCCAGATAATTTCAAGAATAATAAATCTTGTTAACTATAATGACATTGTAGATATCTAAAATTCTAAGCTTAATACACACGAATGGCAAAAGTGACATCATTTGTCCTAAGAAGAATCACGTTGTGGATATATGAAATGTTCTTTTTGATTACAAAGAAATAAGTTACAAATATCTGCAACAGAATTCCAGCCAAGTGACTTAATGTTAAATCTGCTTGCGTTAAATCTGCATCTCCATATACGGAGATGAACGTCCAACCTTTCTAAACTAAACTGAAAAAAATCTCACATAGCACAGTCTGTTGTTTTAAGGACACTGTTACTCTTTATTAAACTGAAGAAAGTTACTCGTCAGTCTCTGTGTTCAAAGACTCTAATGTATGAGGTGATAAAGAGACACATTCTCTGCTGCTTTATTGACTGTGTGGCACACTGACAGTTGAGAGACGTTAATTTATCAAGAATTTAGTTTATTTTCTTGAGTCTGGGTGACTCTAATAAAACCTGTTTGAGTTTAAGTAAAAGCACACCAAGGGAATTAAACTGTCAGCAGCACTAATCACAGCTGAAAGTCTGTTTATCTTCTTTCTACATATAGTTCAGAGACAGAGGGGGTGTTCTCAGTTAATAACTGAGTTTGTGTTGTGGCTTCGAATTATAGTGTATCTATTCAGATTTCATAATATTATTTTGTTGCCATCTAAGTTGACAAGGGAGAAGATGTATTCAAGAAATGTAAAAAAAAAATGTTTTGATGTTTTGTCAAGTCAATTCCAAAAAATTGTTATAACTTCCTTTGAATGAAAGGCACCTTTCATACCCCCGTTTAAGGTTTTGTTACATTATTATGTTTTTTAGGTTTAATGATCAGTGTAGAGAAGCAGAGTCGTAAGGAAAGTTATTCCATAAATAGATTGTTGTAAAAACTATATTCCATTGTTGTTGGTTCAATCCCTCCGGTCACACGTTGAAGTGGCCTTGAGCAAGACATTAAACCCCAACTTAGTTGCTCCCGACGAGCGTCGGCCAGCTGCATAGCAGCTCCCCCATCGGTGTGTGAGTGTGTTTCATTGTGAGTGTGAATGGGTGAATAAGAAGCAGTGTAAAGAGCTTTGAGTGCCAATAGGTAGAAAAGAGCTATATAAGTGCAGAACATTTACCATTTACCATTTAAAATATAATATTCAACCCAATAAAATATGTAAACAATAAACACACACATACATTAATTTGTGCACATGATGTTTTATTTGAATAGGCACAAAATAAGATATGTAAATGAAAGCTTGTCTTCAGTATTTAGAGCCAAAGCGTTTAGTCATAAAATCTGACTTCTGCCACACCGAGTCACTGAGCTGAACCGCTCACTTTGATTAAACACAACATCCACTTTATTTCACAAGCCTGAGTCAATTTCAGCTGCTGACAGCACTCAAATATCAGCTGTGTGGGTAACGGTTGGCAGTGTGTTTCCCTGGAGATGAAACCATTCCTCCCCTGGAACTGTGTGTGTGTGTGTGTGTGTGTGCGCGCGTGTGTTTGACACAGTGGATTTTTTCTTAAAGTGACAGGTAGAAATTTGACACCAGAGTCCAAAGTCAGAAGCAGTGAGTCTGTCTCCTCACCTCTGAGGTCTCCTGCAGGGAGTCCAAATGTTGATCACTTCCTGTTGGAGGTGTTAATCTCTGCTGATGAAGTCTGTGTGACAGGGTGCAACTTCCCTGTGAGTGACACTCACCATTCCCCAAACCCTCACCTGCTGCCCACTGTCCTGTCCATCTGCTGTCTGTCTAAAATACAGTGCGCAACTTTTAAAAACTGAAAGTGAAGAGTAAGCAGCAGTTTTCTTTCCTTAACCATACTATGTCAACGAAAGAAAGGAAGAACTTTAATAAAAAAAAAATCTGCAATTCTGCAGAACTGCCTAGTATCAAAGTTCTTATCCGGCCATATGGTTGACTGAATAAGCAAGTTTTCAGAGCCACCTTTTAACAAAAAGAGTGAATGTTTGATACACAATAAATATTTTCGGAGTTAAGATTTACACTAAACTGATGTCAGTGTGCAGGGAAATTGCTTCGACAAGCATTTGTCAGCCTGATGACGGAAATTCTGCCCTTTCACATGAATATTATCAGTAGCCTACAGAAGACAGAAAACTGTACTAAACCCTGCACAATGTAAAACTGCATCCTGACCTTAGCAACATATTGTCCAAAAAGAAAAAAAAGGAAAAGAAAGCATGTAAAAGGTGCTTGTGTGATGGTCCTGACATTTATAATCTGGTGCAAGCATTTGAAGATAATTTCGAGGTGGTGTCTATATAGCAGGGGTGTATTGTTGGTGCCTGGGGTGTATCTTGTTACTGGATGCTGCCGCAGTGAGCTGTGTTAACTCGGACGTCGTGATCTACTGGCTGCTGCTGGGACTTAATTCAGACTGCAAACAAAGCTTGGGCGAACCCACAGATGGTCCCATATATCCAATGGGAAATCTTGTCAGGGGCATCTATCCAGCAAAACAGCAAAATATATGTGCGGCTGTGTGTTAGTGAGAATGAGTGTGTATGCAGGTGTGTGTTTTCAAATAAGAAAAGGGGAGTCACTCATCACGCAGATAAATGATTCACAGCTCTATTTTAGGATCTTCAAAAAATCATACACTGACATACTGTCGGTACAGAAAACAAAAGTATTGTTTGTTCACACTAAGAAATCCACCTTAACGTTGGATGGACAGTTTAAGTCAAATAAAAACATGGTGTAAATGCAAAAAGTACCACTTATACTCATACATTTATTTAGTAGCCTCAGAAAGGAACTAAATCAGTCACAATAGTTCTGATAGGCTCAGTAAGGTCTTTACTTAGATCATAAAGAGTCTGCAACCAATTTAGTGAATCAGAGAGGGAATACAAATCAGATACGCACAGGGCACTGAAAAAAATGCCAGATCGCCCCTAAAGCTAATATTTATACACTCAAAGGCATTCGGTGCCAGCAGGGAAGGCAGGCAACTGCTTGGGCTGACAAAAGTTAAACTATGTACAGCACTGCGTGCAAATTTTGCAGATGACACTATGAGTGGCAGACTTCCCTAATAGGGCCCCGACTCTCACTCTGTTGCAATTAGCGCATGATTCAGTGTAAACAAACAGGTCTAACGAAACAAGGAAAACCAGCTGATGAAAATCAAGTTATCTTTCTGGGAGAGAAAAAAGAGGAACGGGAGAAAAAAGCAAGATAGTGGTAAGTGGAGCAGTGGATATAGTAGTAGTAGCCGCTAGTGTAGCTGTAATTGTGGTGAACAGAACTTCCACTGGTTTCACATTGTTTCTTTTGTTTACTTTGACATTTAACATGAGTTAACTTAGTTAACTAAGTTATGGAGGTCTGGTGGCTCAGTGGTAGATTGGTGGTAACATTGGGTTGGGATGCAGAAGGCAGTGGGATCATCCCACCCCAGGCCATCAAAGGGATCCTTGGTGCCGGTCCCGAGCCCAGATAAAATGCAGGAAGGGCATCTGGCATAAAAAAACTCATGCCAAATCAATGTGCCCAACAAGTTGCGCTGTGGCAACACCTGAAGGGACAAGCCGAAAACTCTTCACTTACCTGACTAAGTTAGCAGTTTCCAGCTTTACTGGAGTCACCATAAGTCAACTTGTTAGCTAAGGAGGCTAGGAGCTAGGAGGCTGCAAATAATCAGCTACCTGGGAAAATCTTTTTTCTGTAGTAAACTAATGAAAGCTCTGTCTGACTACAGTAACTGTCAAGCTATTAATTTTGTCTTTTTTTTTTTGGTCCTTTCGGCTTCTCCCGTGAGTTCAGGGTCACCACAGCGGATCATTGTCCGCATGTTGATTTTGTTTTTATTTTTTACGCCAGATGACCTTCCTGATGCAACCCTCTCAATTTCTACTGAGCTTGGACCGGCACTGCACAGCTGGGGAGGGGAAGGGGCTGTTAGGGGAAACTGTCAAGCTATGAATGCTGAGTTATAAAATTTAGCAAAGAAAGTCGAACAAGTGTATTAAAAATTACTATGGTATATTACTTTAAGTTATTGTGCTATATGCAGGGTGGTGTGGTGTGTAGTTTATTATATTTTCCATATCTTAAGCAAAGTGCTTTTATGATGCATATATTTTTGCCTACAAAATGCTCAAAAGAGTTTGGAGGCTGAGGACAGAAGGCAGGTACGACTGCCAGAAAAGCCACCCTGGCAGGTGAGAACCTGCCTTTTCAAACTTGAGGAAGTGCAGAATGGACCAATCCGTTACCAATCAAGATCTGCCCCTCATTCCAGCCCATCAAACAAGGCATCTACATATTAGCCACACGAATCCACACAAAGAGCACTCACTCTCACTCCAAACCCGTCACACAACACAATTACAAAGCAACAAATTAAATTACATATTTTGAGGGCTGTAACAGTAATTATAGACTATTTACAATTTCCTTTCCAGCCTATGTCATTCACCACCTGACCACCAGATGCCTTCAGAGCGTCTTTCTCTTTCCAGCCCATTCTGATTCCAAACGTGTCTGAAAAGCTGCTGCTTAGTCCAGTCATTTTTGCATTACATGCTGACACTTACGGTACCAATTTGTGTTGGTGATCAATGCACAGAGCTTTCATGGTACGACAGAAACCCTAATGCTTCAATTTATGAGGTCAAGCATTTGTTCACAAAAATGTTGTGGATATTGGTGGAAAAATAGAAGATACATTCATCCTCACTCAATGAGGATTACTTTTATAGTTTTACTTTCAACCTGGGATTCTCCTATTTCTTGCTCGATGAAATCAGTAGTGACCTACAGCAAGGCAGGATATTTAAGCAGCAACAACAACAGCAAATCAGCAATTTGTGTTTTGTGCTGCTTGTTGCAATGTTGCTTTTCCAAAGATGTATTTCCTGGTTCTCTATCTCTAGTACAAAATGGCGACATTTATTAAAAGCAAAGACCCTATTTTAAAAATGTCTGTTTGACAAACCTCAGAACCGGATGATTGGCAGTATATTCTGATTTTTACATCTTCAATATTTTCTTCTGTAAAAGACCAAGTTGTTAATCCAAATAGTCAAATTTACACTGAAACCAGGATTATTTTTTTCAGTTATTTAAAGGGTTGTTTCAATTAGTGCTACAAAAATATAGGCTACTTCAAAACTGAGCTAAAGTATCTGGGGATACTAAGCATTCGTATTTTAACTGTTTGGCATTTGAATGCATATAAATCTACGATACATTACACTCACAACATATACACACCCACAGCACACACACACACTGACAGGCAGGCAGGCAATATTGATCTGGAGGAGGGAGCCATAAAACGAGAGGTGATGGATCGTTGCAGTGGGTGGCTTGGCCTTGTCGCTGGTGATTTTCATGGCCGTAGATGTGAGCTCTCCACTAACTGACCGAAGAGGGATGACCAGTTTCTACATATTGACTTTCCATCTAACACCTGTAAAAAAAAAAAAAAACAGTTATGCCCCTGTGGTGTACAGGGGTTTCCCTGAGAGCTGCAAACTTTGCCATGCCAACTGACATATTTGATGACAAAGACTGCATCGTGGTATTGTCTTAGCAGAGGTAGATTGTTGAATTATATTTGATACTAATAAAACAAGATACATAAAGCACAACAAGAGTCATACAGAACAATCTTCAGAGACAACAGGATAAAGGAGTCCTGCAGCAGATGCTACGTTCCCCACTGAGCCTGATCTCAGCATGGCCGAGCCAGTCTGGAATTACAGACGGAAGACTCACAGAACATCTGTGACAAGTTCTCTGATCCTTCGAAAGACCTATCAAATACCTTTTGTGCGTTTGTTGCTATAAAGACAAAGGATGGCCATTAAAAATGTGGATATGATTTAGATTTACTGTTTACTGCACTTGTAGATAGTACAATTATAGGGGTATTATTTTTATAACGCATGTTCACGCCGGATGTCTCTCTTCGGAAAAGGATTAAACTCCCTGATTGTCTTTTTTTTTTCATAAGAGCAGTCTGGTCAAGTGATGACGCACAAGGAGTCCAGGGAGAGGGAGAGAGAGACAGAGCGAGAGAGGGAGAGAGAGAGAGCGTTTCTTCAGTGAGCGTCCCGCTCTGTGACAGTGACACAGGTCTCTGTCTTTTCTCACTGAGGCTGGAAGATGTCAGAGATGCTGAAGTAGATGGAAAACGCCATTTGTAATTTCCAGTTTCCAACTCTCACTTCTCCGAGGACAAACTGTCACTAAAAGGAGAAAAGACGCACAGAGACGCGCGTAATTCCTCTGTGCGTCTTTGTCGCGCCATGCCTATCCTCCTGTGACCGCCCTCCTGTATTTCACCTTCTTGGACGAACTTTCTTGCTGCATGCGGGGAAGGGACCGCTCGCACTGAAATCATGAAAACGACGCGGAAATGTCGCGCGTTGCTGTCGGTGGGTCTGAACCTGGTGGCCCTGTTCTTTTCCACAACTGCCTTCGTCACCACGTACTGGTGCGAGGGCACCCAGCGCGTCCCAAAGCCCAATTGCAGCAAACAGCGGCGCCACAACTGCATCGACTACGGCGTAAACGAGACGGACCAGAACAAGGTGCACTACAGCTGGGAGACCGGGGATGACCGCTTCCTCTTCCGCCGCTTCCACACCGGCATCTGGTACTCCTGCGAGGAGAACATCCACGAGGCAGGTGGGCACATCCGTCCTGAGGTGACAAGAGTTCAGCGCTGCTCCCGTGTAGAAAGGCGCAGAGCAAACAGTATCATCTGATATTATAGTTCAGTTGAGTCAACCTGCCCCCAAAATATAGTTTGATTTCGATTTCTGAATTTGCTCTACTAAAATTAATAAAGCATATTGAGTAATCACAGTATTTTTGCTCACACAGAAAAATGTATTTAGGGAAAACAGACTTTAACCAAATTGTTTGCCCATATATGATTAGTTTTAGAGTGTCACGGACCTGAACACTGACACAAACATGTTAAATGCATAGAAATAAAGGAAAAGTCCAGAGGTGGAATCTAGCTTCTTCCTTGTGCTGAAAAGCTGATTCAGTTATTACATTAGCTGATTGAAAAGTAATGTCACTTCATGAAAAGTTCCTCCTGTTGATGTTGGTATTTAAAAAGACCCAAAGTTTCAGTTTTACCTTGAAAAAAAGATGAGAACCTACACTGTGGGGGTGCATTTGTTTTTGATACAAAGGGGGGCCCAAAAGTAATTCACCTGCATGTTCTTCAGATGCTGAGTCCCAAACTGAATTTATCCGTGATGAGGGTAAAGTTAAGGTAAATTTAGGATTAGTTAAGTGCTCGTTACGGTTAAAGTTAGTTACTCCAAAAAGTATTGTAAGTCAATGGAACTGTTTGGCTACTGTAGGTTTGGTCACTAAAAACAACTTGCTAAGGTTTTAGAAAAGATTGTTTACCTTCGTTGTCATGGTTACAGCACAGATAAGAGAATGAAATGGGCATGGGGAAATGAGCAGCGGTCACCCATATCAAAGCGAACCCACAGGATTTGCTCCTGTAAAAATTACTATTGCCACTAGAGGTACCAATATACCAATATATACATTGTTAAAGTTGCCATTAGTCTAGTCAGACAGAGAGACAGTTTAACGAGACCAACATCCAGACAAAGTTAACTTCCAGAGAAAATAAAGTTGACCATCTTGTCTGGAGTCTATGATCTTTATCTGCCTCCAGCTGCCTCGGTGAAGGACAGTCTCTTTTATTGGCATGGTGCCCATCCCATTAACATTGCTAAGGTTCTAAAGAGTCTCCTGTGTCATATTTCATGTGTGTAAAATCTAAAAGCCTTGCAGCGTTATTATGTGGGTTGGCGAATGAGATACGGCTGCAGCAATGGAGGCTTGTTAGCCTTTTTCAGCCTCACTTAATTGAAACAAGACCCTCAGGAAAACAAATGTGATTGGCTCGATCACTTTATACAGTATGCATATACATATAATACATTTTGTATTAAGTAAATTTTTTGTCGTTATTATTATTTTTGTTGATATGCAAACTATAAATTGTATTTATTACATAATTTCTATTCCTGTATCTGTCAATAATGTCATGAAAGTCACATTTTGGCTCAGTTTAATGACATTTGCACGGTGCCAGTTTCTTGCTGAGCTTCATACTCTTGTGGTGAAAAAACAAGACATTTTAAAAGTAAAAACAATGTCTGAATTACCTGTCAGATCAGTCCTCTTAATGTGATTGATCCTGGCCTTTGAGCCAAACAAGCAGTGAAGTATTCTTCAGTGTATTTATATTACAGTTTGGTATGTCTGGCTTTGCAGGATAAAGAGGGTTTTGACATCACATACGTCACTGAGCAGAGAGTTATGTTAATTAAGATTTTACAGTGTGACTCCCTTCCTCTCATTCAATCACCCCTCTCTTCAACGTCTGTCTCTATTATCGTTATTGTCTTAATAGAACAAAAAAATCCCTCCTTGTTCTACCTCTTCCACTTCCACTAAGGAGGACAGTGAAGAAAGCAGATCCTGAGGAGGTGACACAAACACTGAGATGTGACTAATTAACATTGTTATTGATGGATAAGTGAACAATTGTATAACTGGATTTACTTTCAGGCTCAGTAATCCATTAAAATTTTTATTTGAATATAAAACAAGCATAGTCCATCTTTATTTATTTTACTCTTATTCTTCCCTACCTTTGATCAAGGCAGTTACAGTATGCAGTAATAAAATACATAAGATAAACACACAAATAGCTAATAAAATAAAGAGAAAACATATTGCAGAGCTGAATTAAATTTTGAACTTTTACGTTTGAGGCTATAAAAATATCACAACTTGAGTCTTATTGTCTCTGGTCCATGATAATTATCAGTAATGATATGAGGTCAAATCTGCCTTCAATAAAACATCTTTTATAGTTTTATGATCATGTTTTTAGCTTCTCTAACGACAGGAAGAAATGTGTGGCTTTTAAATACTGAAAAATCAATCAACTTAAAATGTATAAAAATATAATTGCTAATGATAACATTATGTTTGCCTTCCTGCTTTGAACAAAATGTTGCCAGCCCACATATTCTGGGCATCATTTACATGTTTACTAAAATATAATTAGGGATTCAGAGATGTAACTCAACTTGTATCTATGAGAAATACTCAAAAACAGTTTAAATGTTTTTACCGTTCTTTTAAAATGTGGATTTCAGCACCCCTACTAAAAGGTTTGGGGTTCAATCCCTGGAGTAGCTTTCAAAGTTCACACAAACACTTGAGCCTTGGTTTGCAACATATAAGTTACAGTTGTGTCTGTTGTGACAGAAAACAACATGCTGACATTTTATGGAACAGTGAGAATGGACCCCCCCCCCCCAACCCCCAATGTCAAACATGATTGTTGTTTGTAGTCATTTTGTATCAAGTTATGGTAAATTTCATTTTTGGTGTAGTCGTTTAGTATTTCTGTGTAGCTGTTTTGTGCCTTTTATGTTGCTTTTGTGCCATTGTGATAAGGTTCTGTCATTTAACTGAGCCCTACAACTTTAATAGAAGAATTATTACTAGTTACATACATACCCAGGGGCTCCCCTGTCTCTCCAGCTCCTGGGAATGTGCCCACTAAGCCTGTTTGTTAATCTAATTATGGATGCATACAATATATTTGCTTCCAGATAGATGCACTCTATAAAATCTGACAAAGTAATTCTCCAAATCCTTAAAAACTAACTGTTGTAAACTAAACAAAATTCTACATGGCTGCTGCAGACCATTACTGCTGCTAAATATTAAAACAGATTTTTTTCCTGCTGAAGCCTGATAAGAGGAATATTTTCGTCTAAAAAAATACGCAAACTCTACACATGAATAATTTCTTAGTTTGCTTTTTACCAAGGTCCGTTTTGGAGAAGTATTCTATATTTTGGGTGCATATGGGGAAACACAAATATGAAATATTCTTTGGAAATATAACTGCTACTTCCACTATCTTTGCCTTACTTGAAACACCATGTCACTTACTACTACTGGAAATAGGGGGAAAGCCTTTATATTTACAAATTAAATATAAAATTCAAGGCCCACATGATTAATCAATGCCACCATCAGAAGCAGGTTATAGAGAAGATTAACAAATCTTTTCTTCAGTATCTGCATCTTCCCTCAGTGCAAACAGAAGTGTGCCAGTGTCAGTGAAGCCTGGTCAGGCAGATTGATGTCGTACAACTTTACTGCTTCTATTCATCAGTCTCACTGTGCTGCTCTTCAGTGTCTGAGTGCTGTGAAATTTGTTTTAAACCCATTCCTCTCGAAGAATTCAAAAATATGATTAAACAACATAAGTCAGACCTGCTGAAAAGTCTGCTTATTTGTGTGCAGGCCCTGACTTCACTAAAGGTTTTAACCCTTGTTTTTTATGATTGTGAGTTTGAATGTGATTTTACCGCTGCAAATTCTTTACGCCGGTCAGCCACAACATTGATACCAGCTGGTGATCTCAGAGTAGGCTCTTCGACTGGTCTGCAGCTGTGGGTGCTGATCCCTGTCTACCACAACATTAAAACTGCCTGGTGGATTTAATGCTGTGGGTGATTGCTGTATATTATCATTCATCTCGCTGCTGTCACATCTATAGGGATAGAGTGAGATGAGGCCACCAAGGCAATTACAGGTTAAATTAAAAAACACTATCTTGCTGTAATGATCACTTGAGTGAGGCTTACTCACTTCATTACATCACTACAATCTGGCACGACTTGCAAAGAGGCTCATAAGCAGCTCAGCTCGATACTGTTTTAACAGCAGTAATGAGAACACTTGCTCCAGGAAGAGACTTTGGTTTGCACAAGGTTTAACATCAAAATTGAATTTTTATATACACTTCCGTGTTTCTATTTGCCCCTTTCAGCAGCCATTTTTATTTCTATGCATTTGTTTGAAAGGCAGTCTTACATTTAGTTTGGTGTGACTGCAGTATTTGCTGTTCTTTGGTACCTCGTTTTCTTCCTCCTGTATAAGTATTAACTGGTTTTTGCAGATGAGGACTGAGGTCTCAGTGACAGAAAACTTACAGATTTATAAGTTATATAGTGGCTGATGACAGGATAATGAGGTCAACTTGTTAATTTACATGCCGCAAACTGGACAGATTTCAGCCTTCACTGATAGGAGCCAGTTCAACATGGATATAGTTAGACAGGGTCACTGGTTAACAGCTTGGTCACACTAGTACCTAAAATCAAAAAAATGTGATTGTGCTAAACTTAATCCTCGATAAGTTAATGATATAGGCACTATAAATAGTCAAAGCCATGCGTGTGTGTTTTGTGGTCGGCTGTAGCATAAAAACTTGCTCATGTGATACATTTGGAAAAGTTGCACTTCGTCATTGCTGTTTTCGGTGAAGCAGATGGAAGTGAATTGAGGTGTCTTCGGGTGCAACTACATCAATTTAAATAAGTGTGGATTGTGGAAATCAGGCTTAAATGCGTGCACTCAGGTGTGGCTGGATAATGCAGACAGGGACCCAACGGTAGAAGTAATGGTACGTTAGCTGTTATTTCACAAAACCATTCATTCTCATTACAGCTGAAATTAGCCTCAAATGACACTGGATTACCGATTAAACAGAATGCAGAGCTGCTGACTGCAAGGAGAGGGAGTAATGAATGACTGGTGTGAAAGTGAGAGTTTAAGACTGAAAAACACAAGAAAAGACATGTGAAATCACCTGAAGCCTTTTTTTAATTTTTATTATAACCCAATAGACTGGGAGTGTGATAACTGGGATTTTTTGGTCAATTGACATTTTAGAACAGCATCATCTCCTGTGTGCTGCAGGAAAGTGTAGGAATACTGATTGTGCTGTTAGTTAGTCTTGTCGTCAGGTCACAGACAAGCCGGCTCACACTTTAATTACATTTTAAATTCATGTCCTAATCAGATGCTGTGCTACTCACCTTTTGGCTGTGGCACATTTTCACTGCATCTCAGCAAGTCTTCAACACATCTGACTGTTTTTCCCACCGGCTCTTCGCACGTCCCTCAAGTTTAACCTTGGAAAAGATGAATTATAACTACCTTAATTGTGAATTTCTGCAGTATTTTGTCAGAACGTATACTACATTTATAGCAGGTGAGCAACAGACCAACTTGTAGCTGAAGTTATTATCATTTAATTCTTGTTTTAGTTTAGGGGTAAGCAAGGACAGTAAGGAAAACTCAAATGCACGATGACTTGGAAACATTGCACTATGGTGATAGTCACACTGGGATTATAGTTTGCACCTGGCAGACAGGTGAAATAAAAAAACAGGAGAATAAGCAGAGAAGCAAGGCATAAACAAGTGGATAACAAACCGGCAGCCAGACACCATAGACAATGTGAAAATCTGGTGCTGAAAGCCTCTGTTTATAGTGGCAGGTTGATAAGGGGATGATGGACAGCTGAGCGGGACTGTGAGAGGGTCAAATGATCTCCAGAGGAGAGAAACTCACTGAAGGAAACCAAAGGGCATGTGTGACATGACAGATGGTGTGTTTCATTAATCGTTTGCCACGGCGTCCTTCACTTTGCTTTGGCACCATGTAAGTGGCTTTGTAAGAGCAGATTTAAGATGATGTTTTTATCTGGAGACACCAAAGTTGATGAGCTGATGGAAACAGACCGATACTGTTTCAAACACAAATTGCAGGTTGGGTAGTACACACAGTGTCCTGTATAGTATAGTCATCATTCATGTTCTCATTTGTCCATTGGAGAGGGACAGAAGTGGACTTGTGTTTTAAGTGTGTTGGATCTTCACAGTGGGTAAAATATTCAACACATCAACATTTTCATTTTGTCAAACATACAGTACATCCAGTGAAGCCATTTACATAAAATTAGGACCAAACATTGGCATTAAGTCAAAATAGTTATGTGCATTAAACTGAAATCACAGAGGAACAAAATATACTAAGAAAAGCACTGAACAAGATATTTCCATAAATTACATCTCTTTAACTGTGCTAATTAGATACAGTAAGTTACACCATGTGGCACTTCCACTTTTTTAAAAGGATTAGCCATCTGTGAATGCATCATCTGTTAAAAAGCGTTCATGCAAGAAACATGCAGGAAAAATATTCTGCTGGGTTAAAACACAATTGACTGAGCAATTCCAACAATTGTATTTTCTTTGCAGTATTGGATAGGAGTTGCTATACTGCTACATCGCTATGATTTCTAGTCAATAGAGTCAATGACAAAACATTTTTTATCTATTAAATATAATAGAGAAATAAAATATATTGCCTGAATGAACTGAAGTTGTACAGAAGTCCATCCCCCGGAAAATGACTGATGCCTAACACTGGAACGCTAAATTAAAATAAATAAAAAACAAGAAATAATAAATAAACAATAAATTAAAAACAAAGACAAAGCTAAGTTTTTTGTAAAATAAATAATTAAACTTTTAAATTATTTTATTTTGATCATTATCTGGTGTTGATCACTTATAAATATTTGTTTTGTCAGTTTTCTGGCATATAACTTACTATAGTTCTACTAATACGTGCTTGTGACATTGGTCCCAAAATGGTACTAGGAGAGTCAGTGACTCAAAAGGGGAAGAGTGTGTTTAAAGTTTGTTACATACATACTGTGTTGAATATTCAAAAATGCATGTTTCATATTGTCAGGTGAACAGAAGCGACCATATCTGGTGTATTTCATTGTAGTTTTCTTTGTAGACTCAAGTTTTAGCTCAGGTTCCTTCATCTGTGGTTGTGGAGTGTGTGGGTTGGGGTTCAGTGTGCATGGTGGTGTGAAGGTGTTGGTGCTCAGACTGAGAATGGATGGGCCTGCCTGCTGCCTGTAACACTGCAGAGACTGAGTTATAGCTCATGTCGTGGCTGCTGATCTGTGACTTGCGGGGTCCCACCAAGCTCTGATTAACTCTCTGCAGCCTGAACGTTGGAGAAATACTGTAAATGTAATAAGCCAAGATCAGACAGATACTGATGATACACTGAACAGAGACCCAGACCCTGAAAGGAGACAAGCAACTATATACAAAAATCACTATAAGCTTCACGGAGTCACTCAGAGGAGACATAGGCCATCAGGGTGCTACACTCTAGATGCAGCATCTCTGTGCCAGCTGCTCAGACTTTTTGCTGTCTGATACTCACATTTTGAATATGATCTCCACCCTTCTACATGATCACCTCAGTGCATCATCCTGCCAGATTTTATGTAGCTGCAACAGAGGATAGTAATGACCTTTGGCCACAGCAGTCAGCCTTTTAACCTACTCATATCAGAGTAACCTCTGTATCTACAGATGTGGATGACATTGATATTGGAGCAAAGTCAGCAGGAGGACGAAGCAAAGGGGAAGCAGGCAAAAAAAGCAAAGTCCAAAACCAAGAGGCCAAGAACTGGCAGGCAAACTAAATGAGTAGGAAACGCTGGAAGTTTACAACTGAGATACTAATGGGGCATCTCCAAGGGAGCTAGAGAGGTGATGATAAACAGGTGTGCAGGTGGGCCTGTCGAAATTATGGTAGTGAAACAGGTGGGAGAGCTAAGCTCTGAAATGACAAGAAAGTTAGGAAAAGGCTAAAATACAGGGAAAAATAAAGTCTGACACATACTTTCAGTTCAGGAAGCACTGTAGACCTGAAGCAGTTAGCTTAGTGGGTTAGTGTGTTAATCAACTGACAAATAAGGGTGAATTTTTGTTAGTTAGATGAAAAACTATTTGAATGTTTACATGGATAATGAATAATGAGTAATCTGAGTGATCACTTGTATGTATTGATGGTTGGTTAAATGCTTACGGCTCTTCATCTACTCAACATTCAGTAAAAACACACTTGTTCTACGACTGTTCTTGATTCAAACATCGTGGGTCTTGTGATGGAGGGTGGATGTTGTTATTCTTTAGTAGCTGTATTTTTTATTTACTTTTCATTGTGATTCACCAAATTATGTAGACATAAATAACATGGAGTAAACCAACAAATTCCATCCTGGCATTAGCTACAAAAGTGTTGATGATGATAAAACATCTGACATTCAGGAGTCACTGTTGGCTCGACTCTTTATTAGGATGTATTTTTAGATCAGGTTAACACAGCAACACTAACGCTGTTTTATTCTTTTTTTCTCCACTTGGTGCATTAATTTTCATCTTTTTCTCACTTCACTTCTGCATTCTCCATCTTTTTATTACCCTTATACCTTCCATACACTCTATTTTCCCCTTTTTTTCTCATTCCATCTCTCTGCTTCATTCCCAGCTTATTTCACCTTGAATTCTCCCCCTCTCTCCACCTCTTTACCGCTTTAAATCACTCCCTCACCCGCCTACCCCTTCATTTCCCACTCCCCCCTCTCTTCTCTCTCAGGTGAGAAGTGTCGGAGCTTCATTGATCTGGCCCCGGCGTCGGAGAGGGGTGAGTAATGATGGTCATTAGGCATCGTCACCACTCCCTGCCACTCCCTGCTGCTCCCCACCTGTTCATCCAGTCTGGAGAAAATGATGGAAAAACTAAATAGCTGTGTATATATACACATCTTTTCCCTTAACTTCACTATTTGCTATAAGTTCTTCATTACCTACAGCATTTTACCGTTATTCAGCCTGACTGACCTTGACTTGAGGTGTACTCATCACCTTGCCAAACAATGCAAGGATGTTAAAATGTAACATTCCTGTAGAGACAGAAGCTTAGAGTTTCAATAACTTTAACCTCTCCATGTAGAGAACCTTAGCTTCTCCACATGTTTTTTTATAATTTTTTTTTTGTCCTCTTGGTTTATGCCGTAAATTCAGGGTTGCCACAGCAGATCAGTGTCTGCATGTTGATTTGGCACAGTTTTTTTTTTTTTTACGCCGGATTCCCTTCCTAACACAACCCTCCCCAAATTCTACTGGGCTTGGACCGGCACTGGAGGAGAATGGGCTGTTAGGGGTTCAGTGTCTTGCCCAGAGACTCTTCGACATATAGCCAGGGCTGGGCATCGAACCACTGACCCTGTGGTCCATGGACAACTGCCTTTATCAACTGAGCTACAGCCGCCCTACTTTTTTAAAAAAAAAAAAAACACAACCAAAATAGTTGGACAGGAAATAGATAATTTGCTGAATCTGAAAAAAGTTCATTTAATTCTAGGCAAACTCAAAATGGGCAGCACGCTTCTGCTAATGAACTGATACCAATTTAACACTGGTCCTTGGCACAGTTCACAGTTCTCGACTATCTTCATCTCTTGAATCTCCACGTATCACTGCTGTGCATTTTGAAGAACGTGTGTTTTCTCCCTGATAGACGCAAACCAAATATTAAAACCAATTATAAACATGCACCCTTCAGTTCAGAAAACATGAGGTAAATAAAGATTTGCTGTCTGTGGTGTTTTTTTTTTTGGTATTTGTTTTACCTCATGTCATACCAATTTATGAGAGTGCATCGAGTGGTACGTATTGTTCTTAGCTGCCTCTGACTTCACATTTAGTTTAGTTTTAGGTTTTGCCACTGACAGCAGGGCATTATATGCAGCTCATCTCCTGGCTGGTGATGGATGTACATTAGTGCAGTTTTAACACTACCCAGCAACAGGTGGAAGCAGAGGAAATATTTAAAATATTCAGGATTGTTGTAATTTTTATATTGTTGTCAGTCCACTGCCTGCAGACAACATGCGGTTGCATCATTAGCTATCAAGCTCTGAAAGTGGGTATTGCATACAGTGCCCTCAGGTTTAAGTCTCACACTCGTATGTTTCCTGTACCTCTCATATTTTATCCACTTTCGTAGCTTTGAACTTCGTAATGTCAACGTGCAGCTTCATGAGTTCCTTAATAAGAACCTCAGTCATGTTTGAACACTTGGAATCAATTTTCTCTGTGAACACCAAAAAATGCTCTCTGATCTTGACAGTTGTTGCCTTTATTGCCAAAAAACTCCTTTTGTCTCTTCTGCTCACATTGGGAACACAATCTAAAATTATGGAGTAGTGTTTAACTGACCCAAACATAGGAAATAGCTATTTTTACTGTATGTTAAAAAAATCTTTCTGTGCTAACACATATTGCCAAACAGCAAGTACTGATAAGAATAATCAACTCTTCCAACAATGAAACTCTCTTTTGGCTTAAAGGTTATTAAATGAAAGCTAAAAACGCCCTTTCTTGGAAAAGCAGACTGATTCTCACTTTTCCAAAAGTTTACAACAGTAACTAAACATAACAAGCGAGGGCCTTTCCAGTGCTGTAAAGATAAAACTAATTAAAATCATCCTCTCTTAGTTAGAATATCTCAATCTTCACCACAGACAGTTTTCTGTTCAGCTCCGGTGATGCTGCTAACAATTATTGTTTTTGTGAAGCAGTGTTGCTAACTGGGTTAGCAATCTCCTGATTTAGTCAGGGACTTGAATGCACTGTGTAGATTAGAAGGTGGCCTAGAAGGCTGTGGGTTCAAATAATTCTAATCCAATGCTCTACCACTGTGCCACCAGGCCACTAGGAAAGTAGCATTTAGTAATTGATATAAAACCTAGTTCTTTTCCACCGTGTTGTCAGTTTTTATTTAAGACAGTTAGATGAACCTGTAGCCTAAAAAAAGAGGAGTATACTTCATCCTCACATCCACATCACATAAACTAATTTCTGAATACTGTCAAAAGAAAATTTACTGTATGTTTTCATTTATAATGCAACCGAAAAAGTTTTACCGTAACAGTGAGACACAAGTTTTTCTTACTTCAAATCCTACTTTAATTTATTTTCTCTTGGGAGACATTGTTGACACAGTAAAGTCAATAAAGAAAGTTCATATTGTATCAATCTTCCTTAATTGTCTAATAATTATTTATCAGTTTTATACTTATTTCTTTGGCCTCCATTACATTTGCTTCTCGGCATCTACACACCAAGAATAGAACTACCTGTATGATGTACATAACACTTATTAAATTTGGTCCCTTAGGCATAATATTTGCATTAAAATTATCACTATGCTAATTAATGACAAATATTGCAGGTACATTATCAGGATTACTCCTAACAGCAAACAAGAGCAGAAGCTTGTTTCTAACAGTACATTGTATTTATATCCTGGAAGGTATAAAGGGAATTTTTGAGCATCAAGAAGAAAGGGAATATTTTGGTGCATGTGGGCGTAGCTTCTAATTCACTGTTTCATGCAGAGCAGGTAGTTAATAATGAAGTTTCTCTGATGGTTTCATCTGTTAATGCCATCTGGATGAAGAGCAGAAGTGTTGCACAGAGCAGTGGTGGATGATATGATATATTGAGCAGGGCGACCTTGCTTTGCACACAAGGATACAATATGTTAATCTGCCTTCCTTTGCAGCCAATATGCTCACTGCTGTGTTTTATAACACACAGCTGCTCCTTGGTCAGATCCAAGTCTGTCCTTAATGAAAACTGAAACAAAAAAGTCTAATTTGTTTACAAGAAAACGCTCAGAAAATGAAGGTCGGTGCCAGGATTTGTAAAATATTGCATAATTAGTGCAAAGTCCTCCTGTAGAAGCAGATACACCTGAGACATGCATGTTTAGCCACCAACCAAATTACCATATGCTATTTATCTTATGGCTTTAAACTTTGTCACTTTATCTCAACTTTTCCTCTACACTGGGATTCTGGTAAATACTGATACTGTTAATAATTAATTTAGTATTTTGCCAAAAAATCTGTCCTAAATCTCCATGAATTTATGTTTTGGGGACATTTGGGGACATCAGTACAAGCTGTAAACACACAAATGACAAATTAGCCTACCACTTTATAAAGTTGAATTGGCAGACATGTTAACACGTTACACATCCAGCAAGCACACAGAAAAGACATGTTCATTCGCAGGTTATTCCATCCAGTAATTTAAGTAAGTTCGGCAGTATCTATCAGCTACTGTAATAATTATGATAATGTAATAATTATGACACAAACAAAGGAGAAAAGTGATGTACAGATGTAGGCATTGAAAGTGTCCCTCTCTGTCACAGCAACTGGTCACTTTTACAAGGACTACTTGTCATTTGTGGCACAGCACGATGTGTGATGAGAGTATAACGTCTGCAGGTGGGGCTCAGCTTTCACTCACCTAGACGCCAGTTATTACTAATTAGAAACTAAAGTAAAGAAAGAAAGTTTTAATAAGAAATGTGGTCAAACAATTCACACAGTTCTGCACTCCAGAAACAACAATGTAAAGTAGGCTACTGTACCACAAGTGATAAGGAGGCAGTGACTTTGCGATGCTGGCAGAAAGGAGAAGTACACGTTGGATTTCATGAGCCTGCAATGCAACCGGCAGAGCACAGCAAACATACTGCAGTGAAAAATGTGACACTTTAAACACCCACATCTGTATCATACAGAGTGCAAGAAGCCAGGAGGTTCAGGTGGATGGATGAGTTCTCACACATAAAATAAAGTTCAATTACAGTGTGAAAAGTAATGGTTTTTTATCCATGAGCATTCAACATTAATCCAGCTGTTTACTGTTGTAAGTCTAACGAAAGTGGTCCTGTAAAGTTAAGGATGCACCTATTTTAAATGTTAAATGTTCCTTGAACCACAAAAGCTAATCAATGTTTAGTGTCTTCTGCTTGTTCATTAAAAGAGAATAAAGTCAGACTTTAGCTATTTAACTCTGCAAACTGCAAATAAAATGTCCAATAATAATAAAAGTCCAGTTTGAAGTCCAGCATAAATAGCACTTCATTATTGAACTTCTCTACATAGTTCCTATACATGTGCTTTTACAAAAGTCACTAGTCAGCCCAAAGAAAATAGTTTTTGAAGTTTTTGAATTTTGGATAAATTATTTTACTTGTTTACAAATTTATATCAAAGACTGTTTATTATTTATTTTACATAAATAAATAGTTGCATCTAATCAATAGTTTTTTAGTTGGTTTTCTGGTGGATCTAAATCTTACCAAATCTGATTGTTTTGCAGAACTTTGAAACATGGTGTCAAAAAGGGAAAACTGTCAACCTCACGCACCACTGACACACTTATGAATAAACACACACGCACGCAGAGTAATTAAAGATGTAATTAAATCCATTTGAGATGAGACTCGGTCTGATGAGCTGCTTCCTTCCTGTTATCAGTCCTGCTGGCTGAGTCCCTCAAAACATGTTTTATTTACTGTCTTGAGTTTAATGAAGTTTCAGTCTAGTGATACATATTCAATGAGACTGAAAGGGGAATTATTTTGGTCAATATTGTCTATTGCCTTACAGGCATTTTATACTCCTTGAATTTGAATTGACTAGTTAGAAATTAAACTGCAGCCAACAGGGAACCAGAAAAATTATACTTGTGTATCATTGCAATGCTGCACATTCATGAAAAATCTGATGTGTGAAATAACAGTGGCAAACGATGTCATGCCTCACAGGGGCCTAAAATTAAACTTAGAAAAAGATTTTACAGAAATTACATTTCCTTAGTATAACAAAAGGTAAGACTGGAAAAAAATAGACAGCTGTTAACACCTGTGTGCTAACCCACTCAATGTAAATGAGTATTATATGTTTGTAATTTTTATTAATAAATTCAACACATCAGTGCTCTTAACACCAATAGTGATGTATTAAATGAACTGAAAATTCAAACTCACCAAAGATTTTCTCCTGGCAAACTGCTGTGGTTCTGAAGGTTTCAGTTGTGGAGACTCCAGGTTTACAGTTTTATCCTTCAGATGGCCTGATTGAAGCAGGTGTTACATTCAATTTAAACATGGACATTGTAAAAGTGGTTATTGCTGCTTTTATCACTGATGCCCCACGGGTTTTATGCTCATCCTCACCCTTCTTTCTTCTCTCTTGCTTTTCTTTGTGTTGTTTTTTTGATGCTTAACTTTCTTCACTTTTGCTGTTTTGAATAATCAACAGACATCTGTTATAATTTTGTCTGTTCCAAATTCATCATTGCATTCTCAACCCTCCCATCTGTTTTCATAAAGTGGTCTGTTTACATGTTGTATCTAAATTTACACTGGATATACAGTAGCTCCGCTGTAAAACACTGTTTCCTTAGTTTTTAGTACAATCCACTATGTGTTATTCATGGTTGTGCTGTATCAATTTCTGGCAAAAATGAACAGATTCATTTATGCTATACTTTACAAATTTAGCTCCTGCCATGTGCAGTTTTCTCTGGTATTGGAATTGTAGCTAATTAATATCTTAAGGCCATTTGTCAAGACAATGACTCTTATGATCCAGACTGTTGCTCATTTTGTTGCTTATTTCAGAATCAATGTGCACAATTCCTGTTGGATTGAATTGTTTGCTGATCTGTGGGATTCAGATCCTTTAGTTGTGAAAAATAGAAAAACTGGAACTGGTGAAGTTGCATTTACACTTTGCATCTTTTCTTCGCTTTAAATTCTCCTAGTAAATTCTGTTATTACTATTGATGTCTTATGTAAAATTATTTATAGAAATTATAGAAATAACGCCCCTTTTGTTTTAAAGAGAAGTGTGGGAAAAAAATTAGGTGTCATATTGTCTGTTCGGGGATCCTGGAGCTCCTCCATAGTCAATTTGGTGTTCAAATTGATAAGTCGGACTGCAGTTCAAATTTCCACCTCATCTACATCCCAGACAGAGCACAGAAAAGCAGATAATCCTGTTTAACTCTGAGTTGGGAGCCTCACAGAGTCCAGAGGAGCTTCTGCCTTTCAGAAATTATACATGTGGAAAGCTGTGGGGGGAAAAGAAATGAGAGTTCTGGTAGTGAGAGCAGATCCCAGGGGCAGCTTCAGTTACAGAATGATAATTTCTCTCGTCTCCAAAAATGTTTCATTTCCAGAGCATGTAGAAGTACAGTAGAACTGTAAAACCTGTTCACCTTCTTGCATAATGTCTCGCTTTGCTCTGTATGACCAGTAGGCACCTCCAGCATAGTAAAGAGCCAACAATAAATGTGTGTCCAACAAGCAGGTGGAGAAATCAAATGCACCCTCCCTTTCCCCCGAAGGCTGATCAGAATCAAATATTTCACCTGGTTCTCAGTTCCGAGTGACATATCGTGCCTGCTGCAGAGAGATGTATCATCATCCTCCAAACACTCATCAAAGTTTCATCAGGAGTTCTTGGGTAATCGAACACAGGATAAATGAATGACGACAGAATAAACAGAAGGACAATCAAATGTTCCCACCCTCAGTTTGTGCCTGGAGGACAAAAAAATTCAACAAGCAGTGAATGTAATGTTCTCATCCGTTGCACATAACAGGACCAATGTTGACATTTTGCCAGAGCACATTTCACATGCAAAAGCAGTTCAAAGTTCTTTGCATAATGAATTAAAGCATTAACAACTAAATTATTAAGCTGCAGATGGAAACATTACAACCAATTTTAAAATTAATTATAATAGTAGGTACTGTAGATAAACCTATAATTGCAATGATTAGTGCAAGAGCAAGGCAAATGTGGGTTTCATCTGCATAATATTAGCAGCTGATAGCTGATGAGTTTTGCATAATTTGATTGAATAAATTGAAGAAAATAATAAATAAAATAGGCCCGAGCAATTCCATGTGTCTAGTGGTTCTGCTGAGATGTAGAATTGTCAAAAATCATGTCCTAATCACTTTCAGTCAAGAAAGAAAACTTTGAAAAAGAAAAGACAGAAAACCTTTATCATTTGCTAATATTATATAATGATATAACCTGATCAGCGTCAGAATTCCCATTCTGTAAAACCATGAATTTGTACTGCGGCATGCAAACGAAATAAAAAAGGCACTAAAAGCAGCATTTGAATTCATTAAATAGGTTAAATTACTTGATGAGTTCCTCTTAGAGTCCGTCTTTGGAATTATGAATCATTCAAAATCATTTACACAAAGCAGGACCTTCTGACATGACTTCACCTCCTATTCAGGTGATGAGGAAAAGTAAAAGAAAAACCACTGATGCACTGGGACATTTGCCACGTTTTGTTGTTTTCTTTTTTGATATTTTATGTTCCACAACTCAAACTGTGGCGTTGAGGAAGTATTGTTTTTTGTTTAGATGCAGAATCTTAGCACCACATATCATTTTATAATGACTTTTTATAAAACACTGTTGAGCTGCAGATGAACTAATTTCTTCCTAAATTATTGTGTCTTCTCTAATGTGTGCATGGTAAAAGAGCTCCTTCAATCCAAACTAACTGCCTTCTGAATCTGTTCTGTGTGTAAAGATACTCTCACATACATTTCATCTCTTTATTCTAATTGGTTCCTCTCTCCTGAGTGTGCAGAGTGGGGAAGCTTTCAGATGTTTGGCAAGTGAAAGCCCTGACCTTCCAGAGTCACTTTGCATCAATGTGCATGTCTAAGAGAGTGACCCAGAATTAAAGGCAAAATATAGTCACAATAAGATTAGCAGTATCCCACAAGTGTCTGCGCTGTGACGATAATAACTGTATAGCTGAGAGCAAAATGTCACGTCACATGTCAAATAATTATTATTGGTTTTAATAATAAGTACAAACAATTATAAACAAGACATGAACAAGGCATTTGAAAGCAAAATGTCTATACTTTGCTGTGTAAAACCCATGAAAACATTAGATTGTTTGAGTCCTATTACACATCTGAGCATATTTTTGCTTCAAAGGCTTTTGTTGAAAACTTCCTTACTGAGTGACTATATTTAAGTTTTCAGCTGACATATCTTTCAGCGAGAAACGCATAAAATTAACTTGACAGTTAGATACAGCTATGATGAATTAGGCTTGTACTAAAGTAGTTTTTACAGTACAGTGTGATAGTATGTAACATCTTTCTGCTATTTCATTCATAACCCTTTTTAGTTAACTCCAATAATGTCTTTAGAAAAAAGGCTTAGAGGCTGAGGACTAATAGATGTGTGAAGCTATATTTAAAATGTTTGTGTGTCAGAGGCAGCAGTTTCAATCTTATTAAGGGGCAAATTTGGCAATACAGTAGTGCTTTAAACATATTCTCCCATTCCATCTTTGGAAAACCTAAAAAGTAAGATTTATACATTTAAAATGATAAGTATTTGCATAAAGCTACATGCACACTGTTTCAAAGGCTCTGGGATTTCTACACTGACTGGAAAATCAATATTTGAGTTTATATTTAGTGAACAGTCAAGTGATCCGAAGGTAAGTGTCTCTAACAGAGGAGACAGAGCTTGTGTTTGATTTTAGACTCCTCCACCACACTGGAAAGACCTGCAAATGTGCACATCAGTGCTCTACTACAGTATGTGCATCTCTGTATAGCTGAGTTGTGTGTTTGTTGTGCTTGCAGGTGTGTTGTGGTTATCTGTAGTATCAGAGGTACTCTACATCCTGTTGCTGGTGGTGGGCTTCAGCCTTATGTGTCTCGAGCTTTTCCACTCCAGTAACGTCATTGACGGACTCAAACTGAATGCCTTTGCTGCCGTCTTCACCGTGCTGTCTGGTAAGATGGAGAACTATACGTACACCGAACCTTTTAAAAATATTTCTCCTCTCCATGCACTTTGGAAGTAGGTGAAAAAAATCGGTTTTCTGGTTCTTGTCAGTAACTTCTGCACATATAGGTGATTTTGTAAATCTCTGTAAATCCTTGTAATAGACAATACATAATCTCAATGAGATCCCACCTGGCTAAATAATGGTAAATATTCATTGATAAGAAAATTGATCGGCACTGTTAACAGTAGAAACTACCTTACTACACTAACAGATAACATATTGCTCTGATGCACTTCCACACTGAGAATTAAACGAGGACTACAGAGAGACTGATGCAGATTTATGTGAGGCCATGCAGGGTCAGAGGTTATCCTCTGGAAGCCTCTGCTGTGCCAGGTGCCAGGGACTTTTCTCTCAACTCATGTTAAACCTCTTACACAAGAAGCTGGCTCTCTAGCCACCATGCTGCACACTGCATGCTTCCTTCTAAGGGCTTTTTAAGGATTTCCAGCAGAACATTGTTACCATTTGAGGCACATTTTACAGGTCTTGACATGATGGTTCCTGCAAAAGTGAAACTTTGCCTCTCCCATAGCGACAGGTAAAGTGACGTGTAAAGCTGACGAATATCCTTCATCATGAAAACATTTATTGACATTATTAAAATTTGTTTCATGTGAACATGCTGTCTCCAGCCTTTTTTGGAGAAATTGGATTTAGGCCCAAATTGTAAAATACAGTAAAGTGCAAACAGTTTGAAGAACCCACTCTCCTACAGAATATGCTTATATGGAGAACTATTTATAACCTGTATGTGTTTATATTTAAACCAAGATGAATCCCTACAATGTGAGTAATACATGGGTGCACACACAGACACAGACACACACACAGACACACCACACACACACACACATACACACACACACACACGCACACACACACACACACATACACAGTGTAATTATGCTGAGATTAAGGCTGAAGTTGTACAGAATCAGGAGGTACAGACTGTAAGTCAAACTGAGATGTTTCTTTTGAGATTCTGAAAATGCCTCTATACAAATGAAATCACAGATGTTGTTCATTAGTAAGGTTTATGATGAAAGACATGCAAAGCTGATAACGTTTCCAACAAATTTCCAAATTTTATTTGGGTTCAGCGCCAATTTAGCTAAATGTAGCATCATCACATAGACTAATTGCGATACCTAAAGCCAATGTTGTTTGGTTGGTCACCATTACTCTAGACTGAAAATATAAAAGAAAAACTACAGGATAAATTCCTTATAGGATAAATCATTAAATTTTTCTTGGACATTCTCTCTCCCTAATGAAAGAATAATCACCTGAACTTTTCTTTAGCCCTACCAGCAAAATTGGGCCTAATCATTTTGTATCTCTTGCTAACTGTACTTGTTTTCTGACATGGTGTCTCCTTTTCCACTGTAGAAATTGTTATGAACAGTTTATGTCTTAGAAGAGAGATTCATTAGTTACGATAAACTTTGAAATTTCAGGTCTAAAACTAACTGTGTGTATTCATGTTCCTCAGTGGATAATCCAGATGTTGAAATCTACATCAAAAGAAATAGTTAAAAAAAAACCTTCACACAATAACTATTCAAATTTAATGAATGCCATCAAATTTTGATAATGAGGACACACGAGAAGACGCTGGTACTGCATGAACTGTCCTCTAGTGCCAGCTACAGGACAGACTTTATTCCACTAAGAATCTGAGAATAGTTGAGCCATCTGTATGCTTTCTTCTTCTTCTATACCAACACTAAACCTTAGCACAATAATATTGGCCACCATAATAATTATAAACAAACATTAATAAATCACTTCACATCTGAGTTACAGCTCAACATACTGTCAATAATAAACCAGAACTCAAGTCATTATCATAATTAGCCGTTATACAATCCAATCCATCTGAGAGAGGAATATCATCGCTCAAAAACATTCACTAAATCAAAAAGTCACAATGTCAATGAACCAATGTGACATTAATACAGACGTGATACATCACAGCCCCACAATCTACAGCAGACAGTGCTGTGTTGTTGTGTATATATCATATGGAAGTGTGTGATGGGTCAGAGCCATGTGTCGTAATCAGCATTACTGAGCTGTGTGTGTGTGTGTCTGTGTGTGTGTGTGCGTGTTTCTTTCTTGCAGGTCTTCTGGGTATGGTGGCTCACATGATGTACACTCAGGTGTTCCAGATCACAGTCAGTCTGGGTCCTGAAGACTGGAGACCTCACAGCTGGGATTACGGCTGGTCCTTCTGGTCAGTCCACACATACACACACATTCCTACCTAACCTAACAGCAGACTGTCAGACTGTCCTGGATTTTATAATATACATAACACACAGCTCAGTACTTACATTTACTTACATTTGTATTTGCATAGTTTCTTTGTTATTTTATTCATTGGCATTGTGTGGTATAATCATTATAGATGAGAGAATTGAATGTGCTGTCTGAAGGTGTGCTACAGCCATAAGAAATTAAGGAAAATAGTTTCACTTCTTTTTTAAATAACAGAATTCATAATTGTCCAGTGTGTCAGCAAGCTCAGGTCATTGCTGTCTGAAACACACGCAGACAAATAGACAGGTGAACAAACATGTGCACATCATGTTTACATTTACTCAATTGAAAACGTTTTCTTTTGTTAGCAACAGGGTTGTTGTTTCTGGAATAATTAACCAGATGAGACCCTTGACCTTCTTGATGATCCCTGCTCTCTGCTCGAAAGAGTCAAACTGCAGCTGTCAGTCATCCAAATAAAGGTCTCTCATTTAACACCACAAGGGAGTGTTTCAGCGTCATTAAAATGGAATAAAGTCTGCAGGAATAATCAGCCTCCACTGCAGCAAAGGGCCAATAAGTGTGACTGTGCTCTGTTCTGTGGATGTCGGATGGCTTATGGGCTCTCATGTTCCATTCACTCTGCAAGCTGGCTGAGACATATGAAAATAGGATCAGTAGAAAAAAAAAAATTAAAAACCAGGAATTCCTCACATAGTTATGGCACACACAAGGCCACAGAGAAAGATTTCTGATTATCCCAAAGTAACAAACTGACCTTTGACCTTTCTCCTAGATGAATGAGAAAGGATCGTGTCCTTTCCCAGGACAAGCTTTAATAATAATAATAATTAATAATTATAATAATATATAATAATAATAATAATAATAATAATAATAATAATAATAATAATAATAATAATAATAATAATAATAATTTAAGGAAGCTTTAATAATTAAACTTGTTTCGATGAAAGAAGGCTGTTTCTTTTTTACTTATAAGTGGATTCAGGAACCATGACTGTTAGTTATTAACTGTCTTCCTCTAAATGTGAATTTAAATTTTTTTTTGCACTGATATTCAGCAACAAGTATACAAAAGAGCTAATATGTAGTGTATCATAGTAACTTCATAACCTGCATACTGTGCAAAGTAAAATTTAAGCATAAAAAAGCATTCCATTTACAATCTGAATAAATCATACAAATATCTGATTTTAAATTCATCTTGGAATCTGCCAAACACACCAAACTCCTCCTCGTCCTGCCCAAGCATGTCTATCATCCCCTCACTGAGCCTTGGCCAGCAGTTCAGCAGTCACATCAGACTTGGGTTCTGAAATCAAACCGTTTAATTCACTGTTGTTGTCATCCTCACTGCTGCCCTCTGCATCAGTGCCGCTCCCCTAACTCACCCATCTTCTGTTCCAAAAGCAACTTTTTACCAACAGTATCATTTGTGAAATACAGTAAACTTCAAGTCTGATTGTGATGATGGGGATGAGGAAGGGGCACAGTATCTCTTGTTATAAGCTACCACTTTGGCACCACGATATGGACTCAGACTCAGTCAGAACCATGAATATAGAAACCTGTAATATGCAGTAACATAATCACAACTGTTCTAATAATTAAAAAAAATCTCACCCTTTCTTCCACACTATGTGTCTCTCTAACCAGTATGGCCTGGGGTTCCTTCACATGCTGCATGGCTGCCTCCGTCACAACCCTCAACTCCTACACTAAGACAGTGATCGAGTTCAGACACAAACGTAAGCTGTTCGAGCAGGGTCTGCGTGAGGAGCAGAACTATCTCGACCAGGAGGCTTTCCATTATTTCCAGGACCGCTCCCTTCAGTCCATTTCCAGCACCGTGGATGTCTATCCTGGCCATAGCACAGCCAGAGGTGGACTCCTTGTAGGAGGCCCAGGTCCGGGACCGGGTCCAGGTCCTGGTCCAGGGAGGGGAAAGATGAGAGGCACATCAGCCTCTGTAGACATGGGGGAGAACACAGACTCACTAGGGGAAGAGCAATGCTGAGTCATGTGGAATGAGGTGTGATGAGATGATGAGGTGGACTCATTTAGGTCTGAACCCCGACACAAACCTGAAAGCACAGCCGCCCTTATTTTTATTTTGAAAAATAACAGACTAGATATTGATTGATGATAGATGGATGTGTTCTATAAAGTGTGATAAACTGAGACCTTTCACGTTGGGATGTTTGAGTTTGTGGATGGAAGTTATGTATTCGTCAGCATATTACAAGGTGCTATGTGTAGTATTTTAACATTATGGCCACAAGTGGAAGGGTTAAAAGCTTTTCATTTCTACAAAGAAGAATTGATTTATTCTTTTAAAACTGACAAAGCCTTTGCTAAAACAATGTGCAAATATTTTTTCCCTGTGTTTTGTTTTATGCAAATTTAGCGCTGCTGAAGACGTTTCTGATACAAAGAGACGCAGTTTCATTACTTTTAACTACAATAAGTAGCCAAATCTAAACATGATTCAATTTTCCAATCATAAACTCCAGTAAAAAAAGAACATTATGCCAAGGTTTTAAAGCTTTGATTTGGCTTTACTAGTCACTGCCATTATGTACTTTAAACGTACAATATATGTTTAACCTTTGGGTTGACTCAACATCAATCCACATAGGGTGACACATACTGATACTTTGTCAAAGTCACTGGCATCACCTGCTGACACGTGAGGTACCTTTTCACGTTCTCTGTTTAATTAGAAAGGGGAGCCTTGCTAAAAACTTAATCTAAAGTAAATATCTCGGTCCAACTGACAAGGAGACATAGTTTATAAAGTCCCATGAGGACTTTATAAACTATATATGCTTTATATACTTGTATTTGTTATATTTGTATTTGTATTTGGTATTGTATTTGGCTGACAACCCCCGTGTGTGTCACACCAATGCAAAGAGGCACCTAACTTCAATAAGCAGCACCAAAAGAAAAAACATTTTTCCATTTTTGACACCTTGGGAATGGGCTGTTCGTTACTTTTGGTAAAATATTTGGTCTTTCTGAAAAAAATTAAACACATTCCTGGACTTTTCAAATTTATGACGGCATCTCCAGAGATGCCCTATTTATGACAATAAATGTAAAAAGTGGTGGTAGTTCTATTCGGACTTTTTTCACCCCAAAGTATTTGTCAGTATCTACAGTAGGCTCTGGTGAATTCATCCTTCTGGGTTTGTGTTACATATCCACTGCCACAAGACAGGCCAGCAACGTTTCAGATTTGTTTTTTAGAAGTTGATCTATTCTTGTCTTACATTAGGTAACATGTTATTGGCATGTCATAAATCGTCAGTAAACCGCAAGACTGTGGTAATCAGTGTTTTCTCTATTTGGTTTAGAATTATTTCATGTAAATTCAAACTTCTTCCCTGAAATCAATATGCACCTCTATCTGTAGCTGAGCCTCATCAGAGGATATCTGCATAAAGCTAAGCCTTGCTAAGTGTTTCACTGTTGAATCTATCTCACTCTGTGGGACAAAGAGAATGGCAAAGTTGGCTTTTCATGTCTATGAATGACCTACTGTTACTTGGTGGGGCTTTTATCCTATGTGTGAACATCATGTAACAGTGAAAGTCATCCAATAGCACTCCCATACAGTCAAGGTTGTAACGCTTTAATCTTAATATGTTTAGAATTGCTTTAGAGAATATTGTAGTCAAATCAACATAGATCACAATCAAGAGAAATATTTCCTTAGTGCAACAAATATTTCTCTTCATTGTAGCAGTGTAATGTGCATGATGGCTTTTCCGTTTTTGGCAGATTGACAGATTGCAATATTTGGGCAAAGCCACTTATATTTCTTTTAGAAAGAAGTCCAGGTGAGCATCCTCCATTGTGAAACCTAACAAAAATAATGATGCACCATGTTGTCAGTCTCTGCGACTGTCATATTCCCATGACCCCAGCTGCAATCATTGTTCACAATGCAAAGTGCCAAAAAAGAAGTGTTGTGCTTACTTTCTTACATCTGCACAGCTGAAGAATCAAAGAGGGAAATGAGTGTGAATGTTATATTGTCAAGCTTTAGAAAGCTACAAAATGTTTCTACCAAACCTACAATGAAAATGTGTCACTGGGGAGGTTTTTGGTGTCACTCGATCATCCAACAAGTAGTTTCAGAGAAGCCCACTGACAGCTTAGACAGCATGTAAAGAAGCAGGGGGCAACTGTCTTTTCACATGGAAAAGTTTTGGGCAAACAATCACCCCATGCAGCTGTTATAGCACAAAGACAACAATTTACAAGGATTTTACTCTTACCCATATGAAATACCTCATGAAACATGCCACTATTGTGATACTTGTGTTTGTTGGCAGAACTGCGAGTTTTACATTCTCACTGACAGGTTGCATGTAGGTGGAACCGCATGACCGACAGCCCCATCACCCAGAGGCCAAAAGGTCAGTCATCCCAGAAGGTTTATATGCTCCACTATTGCAGTGTCCTTGCAGAGTCACTGACCTTCTGCCTGCTGAGGGAGTCTTTCACCTTTGACCTCAATGGAAATGAACTGCATGGCTGCAGTGTATATATGTCTCATGGGGATATGGAAATAAATTGTGGTTCTAAGTAAAAAGAGCAGACCAAAGGGCCACAGCTAAAGTAAAAAAAAAAAAGCCATTGCAGAAGGCAGCTAATCACTGGCCTATTGTATAACACTACTACAGATTTTTGATAGGTTAAAGTGAGTTTGTCAGGATGAATATGTCATTCACTTCTGACTGATTAGGGAAAATGTAATAAACCCCCTGCCATGAGTAAGATGTCAGACTTAATGATGTAGGTGATATGGATATGGCAGCTAAGTTGCAAATATATTTCATATAACGAAAAATCATATGTAAGGCTTAGTTTACCCTGGTTGTTATAGTTTTTTGGTTTTAACATATCATGTCATGTTACTGAATTGTGTCATGCATTTACAAAAACAAACCAATGCCCTCATTAATAATCTAGTGTCCATTCTGCCTCCATACTGATGAGACATGTCTGGGATCCGTTTTTGCGATGTTCAGAATCAGGTACTGGCGTATCCCATGATGAGTCAGACAAACAAGGTGGACAGAACACCAGCTGCTGCCAAGGCCACTACACTTTCTCCAATACGCTTGTGCTATGCTTTGTGTGTTATGTAGGGGCCAAGTGGATTGTAAAACAGCAGGGATTAAATTGGCTGGGAGTTGCAATTTTAGCAAAGAGCTTTTCAAATTCTTATTCTGCCTGGCTGTAAACTGATGGTTTGTGATGGGTCATGAATCCTCTGTATGCTGATGTAAACATACTGGTGAAAAATGGAAAACTAATTATTGTGTTTGAATGTATTTAATTACATATATTTATCTATGTATTACACTTCCTGTTTCTTGTATTATTTTTATCGACTTCTTCAGCACGTCAAAAAGTGACTGATGAAGATCCACTCAAGTGTCCTCCACGTGATAAACCACCCTCATTTCCTTCATACTCCTACAGATATAATGTCATCAAATTAGCTGAGTTATTTTTATCAGGTAGCTTATCTATAACTTAGTCATGAAAGAACAACTAACATTATTTAATTCAATTTTGTTTTATTTAATTTTTGGGTGTCATACAAGCATCAGAGCTTCACTGGGTTACAAGAAGAGCAGAGCTGAATAACTGGCCGCTGTGCTGAGGTTCCAGACCTCCAGAGACACTTAAACACTACAATTATCGTTAAAAGTCAGTGGGTTTGTATTAACTGTAAGTTTTTTTAATTAGCATTTTGTTTACTTTGATTAGTTTGATTCAGTTTGATTAGCCCTGCTAATGGAAATACTTATTGGAACAACAAATAATGATTCACCCAAACACACACACACACACCCACACACACATACAAACCATTTCCTCCAATTGTAGGAAAACAGAGTCATTTTAAAATGAAATTACACAGTTGTGTTTGTCTACAATGAAGACTTGGAGCCGGCACCCAGAGACAGGATGGAGAAGTCAGAATGTGTGGAAGACTGAATAAGAATTGGTGATTGGTGTTATAAAGAACAGTGCCAGCATACTCTATATACACTCAGTGGACAGATTATTAGGCATATCTGCACAGTATAATCCTATGTTTAGGATAGGTTATATGGTTATATGGTTATATGGTTATATGGTTATATGGTTACATGCAACAGCCCATATCCATTGTTATGATGCCTGTAATGTTTAATGTTTCATCATTCTTATAGAGAAGTTTATTAAATCATAGTTTGAAGATTGAAGTCATAGTATATTAGCATTCGTTACTCATTAATAATAAATGAATGAACCTTTTAAATGTTGAGCGTTTTTTGTGACATTTTAGCTTTTACTCGATGGATATCAGTGAAGTGAGGCAGGAAATATGGAGACAGAAAGGGTATGACATGCAGACAAAAAGCAGGGACAACAGAAGGCTTTTTATCTATGGCCCGAGTCAGTGATTTATGCAGTGGCTAAGTCAGTGGGAACATTAATTGAAATTGTACTGATGTATGTGCATATGCTTTGAATTTCCAGTGTGTTCATTTGTGCGCTCAAATTGTTAATTCAAAGAAACAAATTAAATAATATGAGGAGACACATTAATAATTTCATTGTAGGAAAACACAATTTGTAAGCACTAATTATAAAAGCAATTTCATGCTTATTACCAGAACAACACTCTCTAGAGACATCTAAAGGCGAATCAAGCTCCATGCTGACCGGTAGTAATAGATTCCTGTTCTAATTCCAACATAACGATAACTTCTCATTTCTGTGTCAGATGTGTCAGCTACACTGTCTCTGATCCATAACATTTCCACGGATAGACACGATGTCTCTGATATGTAGAGTGGGACGACTAGCTTAACAGTTGAAGTTTTGTTTTACTGCAGCACTGGATAACAAAGCAACATCATAACATACTGAACTGCAAACGGCATGTTGAAGGTGGCAGGGGGTCTTCATCTGCATACTGCCAAGATATTAAAAATAAAGTAGGTTTCCAACCAAAGAGACATCACAATAAATAAGAAATGTCTTCTAGACTTTGTCCAGTCGCTGTTGGTTCCACTGAAAATAGCTAATATCAATTCATTTATGTGAAAACATTGATTATACATCTAAGTGATCCACTTTATAACGTTCATGTTTTCAGAATAAGACAAACGAAGTGATGACCTGTAGCACTGACATTTGGAGATGTTTTTCTAGCGTGTGATGACTACTGAACCTTTTAATCTGCGTTTTCTTGTTTTATCACAGAGGGGCTGACAGCAGAGCAAGTAAAATAGTGCTAGAAAACATAGTGACATAACAGAGGTGGCGAATACACTTTATTGTGCACTTTACCTTTAGACGTGTTACATTATTCTCCAGTTATTCACTACGTTTGTCTGCTCTTTAGAGCTAAGCAGCTAGTTTACTGTAGAGTAAGTTCATTGGAGCCCGTTTAATGAAAACAGCTGCCTGTTGCTACTCAAAATCTTTTTGAACAGATGGGGGCATTGAGATTGAACCAAAACTGTAGAACCGTGGGCTATTACCCAAACCACTTGTGATAAAATACCCTAAACTTTTCGAAAAGCTGAGGGCCGTTAATGATTTATGGGATGTTTTTGTCTTTTTGAGAAATGTGTAACACCTCAAAACAGTAGCACTTTCCTTGTTGATACATGATGCACTTGTAAGCCTAAAAATGTTGACTTGAAGCTCTTGTTTGGCAGTAAATGAGGTACAGCACAGCCTTTGGAGAATACATTAAATGCACATTTCTGTGCGGCTGCTGCTTAATGGGGCTTGATGATAGCGATGCTTCATCTCAAGGTGGACCTGCATTTTTCATTCAGTACAAACAGGTTCACTGTGCAGTGTGACCTTCTCTGTTAATGACATGGAAAATATTAAACAAGCTTTTAGACACCACACTGCAGATTCTGACATTACTAATACAAATAAATTGGCCACAGGCATCTAAGAAGTCGAAGGGGAAATAGGGAATCTGTTGCATCAGAAACAAGGACGCATTTATAATAATACAATTTATTTCCAGACATCACAGCAATCAATACCTATTATTCTCAGGAACTTAACTGCTCATCCTTCACCCCAAACTCACCTCTTCCCCTGACTTTGGGGAGGCTGATCAATGTATAACAGTACCATACTGTATATCCAGGCACTGGAGCTGAGTGTTTTAAACTGGAGGACCACTGTCACGATCATAAGGAGGAAATCTTTTTTTTTTATTTAAAAGTGTCTTAAAGATATGGAATAGGAAAGAATAGGGCAGTGATAGGAAGTTCAAAAATTAAGAACAAAACAAATCACCAATCAACCCTCTGAAAAAATCCTGAGTCTGGGTGTAGTACTTTCTGAAGGCAAAATGCACATGCTTCTCCATCTGTACATGTACATGTCTACATGGAAAGAGAAGGGTGTTATGGGTAACTGTAGGTCGCAGAGGCCCAGACATAAACACCACCCAAATCTCAAACACACACTATGCGAAGCTGACGTCATAGGATCGGAAGGCAGAATTGAAAAAAAAAAGGAAGGGGAGGACTTGAGGTCACCAGTGTTGTTCTCCTGCTTTTCATTCAATAATTTAATGTAGGAATATACAATAAATTGTGAATACATGGGGGTTACTTCACTTTTCACTTCCTGTTTTATACTTTTACCTAAGTAAATACTGAGCTGCTAAACGTGACATTGCATAGACACAGAGGTCCAACATGCCAGTATTACAGAAATACACATACGAATATTTATAAACATAACCCGCAGTAAGTATTATTCCAGCTTGAAGCTTCAGGGACTTCTGGGGTTGGGCCTGTAATGTAGCTGATCGTTTCAGATACAGCAGCATTTCACACTTGGGGCTGAGCTAGAGGGTTTTTTGCCTTATAGATTATATAGTAGCTGCAGGGGTTTGAACATGAATACAAATGGAAAGTGGTGAGTGTCAGGACTGAGTTGGCACAGTGGGGGGCAACTTTGTTTTGTCTTGTGGAAGTGCAAGCTACAAAGTACTGGAGGGACTTTCATCCCATGGGAGCTTCTTGGACTTTAGTCCCATAGAAAGGAACTACCAAGGAGTTTCTGAGTGAAACACACAAAGCTTATGAGACACAGATTCTCTCAGCCTTCTCTTGTGTGAGGGCCAAATATAAGCAAAAAGAATGTGTGTGTCAGAAATCACTCTGCCTGTCTCTGTCAAAATACCACACGAGGCTACACACAGGCTTAGCTGATACTGTTGCTGTCAAGCATGCCACCTGTTATCTATCCAGCTGGGCAAAGTGTGCTCTTTCTGCTTTTAGCTGCCAAGTAGATACCGGACAATAGGCCGAAACAGCCAAAAATGACACCGTGATAGTGACATTGTATCTAAATGGTAAAGTTATGGTCCAGACAGCTACACTAACAACACTTTATAAAGCTCCATGTCTCACAGCAGGTTGAGGTGAGAACCCTCTTTGACTTAAATCTCTACCAAAAACTTGATTTTACAGTCACAAAAGTCAAAATGTTGCTTGTAGGCACTTTATGTTTAGACTGTTGGTTAATCAAATTAAGCTTGAGCTGAGGGAAAATTACGTAAATGCAGAGTTAAAATTTTAGACCTTCTGTTAACAAGGAGCTAAGGATGCAAAAGCCATGTGTAGTAGCTCTAGTCAAGAAACAAGAAACACAACATAAAAGATGCATCTTTATTAGCAATAGCAGACATCTCAGAGAGAAATAAGCAGTGAAGTGGTTTAATAGAACTTTGAGACATTTCTGGTGATTCCCAGAGGACAAATCAAAGTCAGAGAGCAGCCATGAAGCTTGTTTACTAAAAGTGAGACTTTTTACAAGGCTGCTTCTGGTAGTTATAAATTGTAAAACACCCTGCTGGTAGCTTTTATTAGAGAGGAGACAGTTGCATATCACCTCCCTTTAAACTCAAGCTCAGGAACATGTCTTTTGAAAACGTATGTGTCGCTGTGATTTCTGTCACTCTCCGGTTTATTGGCAGTGAATGTTTTTTTTTTAAACAAATCATCTTATCTTTACCGACACGTTCCCACAGACAGACTGAACCATCATCAGCGCTCTTCTGCACGCGAGCCATCAAAGCATTTCACACCGGTGTATGCAGGTGTATGTTCATGTTAAATGGCTTATTACTACTGATTAGATATTTGGATGTACTATTCTAATATTTTTACAGCACTTTAGGAAAGTACTCATACCTCTCATAACTATTTAACTGAAATTCATCAAACAAACATGTTGGTCATTTGCAGGTGTGCTTATCAAGTGACTCCACAGATATCATCACATGATCTATTCGCTATATACATTTTCTGGACCTTACAGAGCTCTAAGGGGCTGGTTAGCTACTTAAATGGACTATTACTGTGAGGTTGCATCATACAGCAGCTCTTTGATGCTGTTCGTGTTGTATTATTAACCAGAGACAAGCATAAAAGGTCAGAAAAAAGGGGGACATGGCTGCTGGCTCTGTATTTATACACATACAGTTATTCAGGTAACTGTATGTTCATAAACAGGTGATTGAATCTAGAAATCAACTGCAAAACTGAAATAATCCGTTTTGGCCACTAGGGGATAGAAAAAGCTCCAAAGTTGATCTTTCCTCTAGCCACCAGTCTAGACTGTAAAGTATGGCACAGTCATTGTCACTAAAGCGCACAGTGATCTGCACTGGTGGAGCTTCAATGGAGCTCTAGGGTGCAGGGAAATATGGTCCATCAGGTTGGTAGCTCAGACAATACTTAGAAGCAGTGACAATAACAGCTTGAAGTGCCACAACATAACGATGAGTGCAAATAGTGATGAACACAAGTTATACATGTTTAGCCTTAAATATTTCCAGGGAAGGAAAGTGTGAAAATCTTCTAAAGCCGGCTGATTTATTATTTATTTTGATGGCTGGGTGCAGATTAATTAAAAAGGTTCTCAATTTATGTTCTTATTTATTCTTTATTTTGTGTTAAAAATCCCTTTAAGGAGTCAATTAACACTCGTATTTGGGATCCTAACTCAGGGACTTAAAGTATCTGATTTGGTTTATTTAGATCACAAAACAGTAGCTACAGTTAAAGTAAATCAAAAAAGTGCCATTAGCTCCAGGGTTGTAAGCTGCTAATTGATGGATTTACCAGACGAGGGGTTAGTATAAGGTTTATGTATTGAATAATGTGGCTCTGAAGAACACAGTAAACAGACCTAAAGTACAATGTTAGAAATAGACAACCAAGCACTGTGGAGAACTCAATAATAACTTGATGCATTTATTCACAAACCCACACTCCCTTCACACACAAATTATCAACGGAACACATACTGAAAATTGTGTTTGTCTGTGTGTTTTCGTGTGTCTGTGTGTGTGTTTGTGTGTCTTCGTTTGTGTGTGCGTGTGTGCATGTGTGTGCGTGTGTGCTGTCTGCTGGCATTTATAAACAAACTGTGTTGATTCAGACGTCTTGATGCCTGATTGCCGTATGACTCTGTTTTTGGAAGCACGTGACTGTGCGCCAAAGCTCACTGAATACTTTTAAATAAATAACAGTAAGTGTGTGAATACATGGAACAATCATTCTTTGATATTTCTCACAATCTCAAATTTGTTCATTTAAAATATTACATGAATGTTGTTAAAAATACAAACTCACAGTATGGAAAGAAATTTTCTTGTCACTTCGTGACTGGGTCACAATATTTTCAGGTGATTTGTTCATTTTCCAGGAGATAGCTGATGAGCATTTACAGATGTGATACCAAATTTACTGGGATGTATCTTACATCTAAATTGTCTTTGCAATAACTTGTAAGGGTCATTGTAACCAGACTGTCCAGTTATGGAGATTGTAGTGTCTCGGTGTCCTAAAGACTTATGATTACAGTGGAATTTGTCTTCACTTGACAGACCATGACCTTGTCCTCTTTTCAGTACTGGCATGAGAGATTGGTGCAGTAAGGACTACAGCAGTTAATCCACTTTTTTATGCGTGGATTACATACAGAAAATAATAAATACAAAATAAAAACATTGATTTGAGTAACTATCTGTGAAGATTTTCAAGTCATGGTTATCGCAAAGCTGCTGTTCAGTGGCAACGGGACTTAAATACTTGTAGTTCCCAAAGACATTCTACCTCTCATCCAAAGGACTTAATCAGTCCTGACTATCTGGCCCAATCATTGCAATTACATGGGCTTAAGGAACCAGGTTATAGTCATAACTGTATGAATTCTTAACTGTCTTGTAAAAGGAAGAGCTGGTTTCCGAAATCAGGGTAGAGTATTAGGGAAACCTAGTTTGCCCAGGTAGATTTCTCTGCCATGAATACACTTAAGCAGGTTTCTGATCAGCTTTCTCCAACTGAGCATGTAAGCTGCAGACATGAACATGCAGCTGAGGGAAAATATTGAAAAAGAGATATTACTGGACTTTAAGCAACATGTTGCCAATGTTGTGCAGCTGAACCCTCTTGTGTTCAGCTCTGTGTCAGACTTGTAAAGTCTCCTGAGGGTCTGTATGAAATGTCAGTTAAATATCAGGAACATCAGTTCCTTCTGACCATAAAACCCCCTCTGAGACAATCTCTCACATGAGCAGCAGTTAAGTGTTGCAAATTGAGTGAGCAACAGCTGGCATACAGATATTACAGTGATCTATTTCCACCCCTGAGAAAAGAGACTGCTGGTCTGAGATATAAGACTCCAACCCAGCAAGAGAGTTTCTGGATTTTATGGTGAATTATCTGGGTGAAGCCAGTCAGGGTTCAATTCAGAAGCACACAGGTAGACATTTATACGGAAGATAAACAACAAAAATTCAGTTTTCCCACCTTTTTATGTGTGGAATTGATTTTACCACCTTTTGCCTGCAGTAGCCCCAACACACAAACACACACATTCTGAGCAAGAATACAAGTACATGCCCTCTGCTCAGCACACATTACTCACACAAAGGTGGTCCATAACTAAAGACCATAAGTGAGTTTTTACTGACACCTTATGGAAAATTCTCACCATTACAGCTACCTTAACATTTTATTTTTTTACTTATTTTTTGTCCTTTCGGCTTATCCCATGAGTTCAGGTTCACCACAGCGGATTATTGTCCGCATGTTGATTTGGCACAGTTTTTACGCCGGATGTCCTTCCTGACACAACCCTCCCCGATTTCTACCTGGCTTGGACCGGCACTGCACAGCTGGGGGTGGGAATGGGCTGTTAGGGGTTCAGTGTCTTGCCCAGAGACACTTCGACTGGGGATCGAGCCATTGACCCCGTGGTCCGTGGACGACTGCCTTACAAAGCTAACTTAACATAACTGATGATAAAACCTGAACCACAGTGTATATTGGACAGAAAGGTGTCAAGATCTTAAGAATGACATTTATCTTTTGTCAGTGTTAAGCATTTGTTATTTCCATGGTCCTTTTGAGCCCTGCTGCAGCAGAGGTTTCAGAAAGACCACATTTGGCAGTATTAGAGGACTAAGTCCAAATGAACAGCATAAATTCTTTCTGGGAACATGTTAAAGTGTACTTGAACAAGGCACTGAACCCTTTAGTAGTAGTAGTAGGTACCTTGAATGTAGATGCCCAACTTTTCCCCCAGTGGGAAAAAGATTCCCCAGGGGGATCAAAGAAGTACACAAAACCACCTTCTGTGGCTCATACTAACACTGTACTGTGTATCCCTGCAGATGATAATCCCCTCACAGCTCCATATTTGAGGTTCTAAGTAAAAGTCTCCGCAACTTTTGAATCGATTGTTAAAGAAGTCTACTTTGTACAGGCATAGTCACCTTAGTGTAATGACTGATCTTTCATCTATCACCCTATCTGATCAGAATTACCATAACCAAATATCTGCAAACCTGGGGATAGTTTCATCACCTTCTGTAGCCTTGTGCTAAGTGCTAATTAGCATAAGTTGGCATATTGTTGATCGTGGTGCTCTCACTGAATTTAAGAAAAATATATAAAACTTATTATTCTTTAATAAACAGAAACTCATTAAAAATGCCATGACCCTATAGATGAAGAGAGAAGTGGCTTTTGCTTATGTTGTAAAGCAAGATGTGGATTTTTTGTCCTTTTTCTTCAAATCATTTTATGTAGACTACAAACTTAAAGTTGCACGTAAATATTTCCCCTAAAATGTGATATGATTCTTGCTTTCTATGTAATGCCCAGTATGGTCTATATTTTCATAGGAATATGGATCACAGTCTTTTGCTCAGTCTAAACTTTTCCCCAATTTATTTTACATTAAATCACTGTAGTTGACAAGTTATTGTTCATCATTGAAAAAATAACACGTGTTATTGTCAGCAAAGAAGGAGCCTGAAGGAGACTTTAGATTCAAGGTGAAGGATCACTTTAAAGCTACTTAAGAGTGAATTACACAGATAATCAGGCTTTGAGAGGTTAAAGAGCATTTATAGACTTGTGCCTGCTCTGTCCGCTTTGAAAACCTTAACCAAATTAGCTAAAGTCAACAGTCAGCAGGCCTCATCATATCCTATTATGGTTGGGCCTTCTCCACTGGACATTTGGAATTTGAATATCCACACAGGCTTCACTTCACATTATGTAATGCTGTGTATTCGTTCAGCACCTGCAGCACTGTATGGACACAGCATCTTACTCTCACAGCTGACACTAATCAGACTATAACATAAGAAATACTGGAAAGTGCATGTGTGGAGTCCTTTTTTTTACTTTGTTCAATTAAATTTCTTCAAGGTGATGTCTTCCAATGACTTATTTGGTGTGATCAAGTGTCCAAACCCCTCTATTGCAGAAAACAAATAACAGAAGCAAAAAACTCCTTAACTGTTAAACTGAAAGAACCAGAAATTGCTAGGAGCAAAACAAAATGGTATTAGGAAAGCTTTTAAATTCCCTGCGTTAGTCTACCCACAAAGGTGGGTTTCACCCTTTTGTTTGCCCTTTTGTTGTCAGTTCTGTAACTGTTTGTTTATGAAATATTCCATGCTTTCACTCTCATGGGGATTGGGAAAAGCAAAAATGAAAATGATTTTAATAATGCTGGCGTCCCAGTAAGACAGGAGCGAGTCAACGTGCCCAATTCCAGGAACCTGGACTCTGCTCACCTGCAATTAAGGGTTTCTTACTGTTGACACCTGTGTTTGTCCTGTTTTGATGAGCCACGGGCGACTGTGGCTACCCCTGCTCCTCGAGTCACATGTCAAAGTGTCCTTGAGCAAGACACTGAACCCCAACTTAGTTGCTCCCGGTGAGTGTCGGCCAGCTGCATAGCAGCTCCCCCATCGGTGTGTGAGTGTGTGTGTGATTGTGAGTGTGAACTTCAACAAATAGTTTGGTGAGTATTTTATGTAGACAGTTAGTTCTCAGGGGACTTGAGGATCAAAAAGGTTCAGCTCATGTTTCTTCACGTAGTTCATTGTGGATTTGGATGCATGCTCTAGGTTAATGTCCTGTTGTGGGAGCCAGTATTTTCTGAGTTTCACTTTCTTTGGTGTCTCTGCGACATTTGCATTCAGACTTTGTTGGTAATTAGTGGAAAATGTTCTCCTTTCTTGCACTTCTTTAGTGCACAAAAATATTTTTGAAAATTGAACTGGAGGTCAAAGCTTACTTTGCATTTCTGGAAAGCATCCTAAGTACCAAAACCAAGATCTAAGTTGTCAAAAACTGTCAACTGCAGATTGGCTGCAAAGACCAGGACTGTTCTGATTTAAATGACACATCCAGCTACTGGTCTTATTGTGATAATCTTGTAAAATGAACCCATTTGATGCTTATCCAGTTATGTACAGAGAGAACTTCACGAGTCCCATAGTGGCTCATTGGTGATCAGTCATTTGGTCAGAGTTGAGAAGACTAAATATAGACAGACAAACAGACAGATAGATAGACAGACAGACAGACAGACAGACAGACAGGTCGATAAGATTTTTTTTTCAAAAGCAGTTAAACCAAAATAACCTGAAAAAGAAAATAGTGGGATCATTACGCTGGTATTTAAAGCTTCTCTTATCTTTAGATTAAAAGATACCACGAGCTCCTTCACATTAGTGAAGTAAACCTGGGTCTCATTACCTGTGTTCAGCCTGCCCACATTGTCTTCATATACAGGGAATATTGTTGGTAATCCAAGGAACATGCTCTGATTCTGGAATTAGATATGTGCTTAAGAGAGACTAAAATATCCAAAGCAGCCTAATGAGCATTAATAAAACTGATAATTAACTCATCTCAGACATGTGCTGGGCTGTATTAGAAAAAGGAATTAAATAGGCATTTGAAAACGAAGCAAAATATGTGAGAGCATAGTGTGCTTCAAAGCTAAAAGGGTTTTACTTTCACAAAGTAAGAAGTAGTAGTACCCTGTGAAGAAAGATTCATTTTTAATGTCTTTTTTCTGCAGTGGTTGCAATGACTTCTTTTCCCTTCATAATTTATAAATTACACACATACACACTCAAATACACACATAACTAGTGACTGCCTCAGTGTTCAATAGCAAATGTATTAGATTGGCACATTGCAACCTGGACCTGCTGAACTCTGCTGAACTCTGTCAGTCAACAACACACTATGCTGATTTCAGATTTACAGATCCAAAAACACATTACACTTTTTAGTGTTTAGTCATTTTGACATCCTTTTTTTTATCATATATCAGATCTACTGCAGCTGCTCAACCAACTCCTTGTCCATTTCAGTGTCTGAGGGGGGTTGAGGCTCCACTTTTTCAGTCTCCAGTTTCACCTTCGGTTTAAAGGCCACAGACACGACTTCCTTCTGGATTCTCTGCTCTCTCTGCCTCCTCAGCAGAGTCAGGATCTCCCTTCTCTGGTCCCCCATGGCCACATACCGCTGTCTCTCCTCCTGTCTTTGCCGGAGTGTGGGGACGCTCGGCGGCTCCACGGTGACGAGCTTGGGGGCAACAGCAGGGGTAAAGCCGCTGCGCTGCGGCCGGGACACCGGCAGTCTTTGATGGATATCCGCCGAAACCAGTCTGGACTCCAGCGGCGGAAGCAGGGACAGAGAGCTCCACAGCTGTCTGGCATGAGATATGTCCTCCGGAGAAGAGCCTTTAAAGACAGTGAAAAGTTTGTCAAACTCATCTTGCTCCGGAGGAGGAGTTTGGCCTATGTCCTGTTCAGACATAGGCCTAATACGTGTAGGACAGATATCTGGGAGATCAATTAATCAATGATCAATTTAACGTGAGCTGAAACACGTAAAGTGCGCTATTGTTTGGTGTGGTCACTATGGAAACGAGCTTACTACGGCAAGCTTCAGGAACAATACTCAAACCGTCCGCGTAAACCTTTCAAAATAAATGTGGGCCAAGGCCTACCTTGATCATCAGGTAAACTGGAAGAGATACAGATCACGTGGGGCTTCAGTAGCCAATGGGCTGATCATGTGTATCACTCCAGTTTGGGGGATATGCAGAATAGTCCTTACTAATGCATTATTTAAAAAAATGTACTCGTGTTTAATATATAACGAAAGCTGATGTATTTAAAGCATTTTCCTGTTGGATACTAATCATGCTTTCAAAAGTAAAATTCTAACTGTTACATTTAAGTTTAAGACATGTATCCCCCAAAGAAAACAAAATAACGCACACGGTTTCAACTCTTCACTACATCAACATTGTGTTCCCAATGTAAATGTTGTTATGGGCAGAGGAAAATGTACTAAATATATTTAAAATCAAGTACTAGAGGTTATAAATGGCTTCTGGTATTGGCTAATATTATATTTTATTGTGATGGATGTGAATGTGTGAGGAGCATCATAGTTAGCTAGCTTTATTTAAAAAACTATAAACTGTTAGAATGGTAAATGGTCTGCTAGGCTAACAGTAGGCTACATAATATATTATAAATGAACTGTTTTCTATGTATTTGTAAAATCTATATCTGAGAATCAACTAGGTGAGCTGGTGAGCTTTGTTCTTGTAGTTGTGTAGAAACCCAAAGTAATGGAAAATTACTTTGTACCTCATAACTATTCTTAAGCACAGTTCTTGAGTAAGTACGGTTTAAAACTCAAATAGTGACAAACTTAGCTGCATGTTAATGATCATCATTCAGCATCATTCACGGCTTTTAATTTGAAGTTAGACTAAGCGAACCTCTTGATTGCTCCCTCGTGCGCTGCAGACTCTTGAACGAGGCGGGCCGCACGCGCTGCTCCACCCCCAGGTATCGTATGGAGGAGGAAGAACGACATCATCATCATCATCATCATCCGCATCATTATCTCTTCATTTACCTGACTTGATATTCTCATTTCCTCTGAGTTCAGCCTCCATCCTGCACTGACGAGCGAAGCGTTGCACAGTGAGTACAAACTAGATTTTACTTTAACAAATTCAAATTTAACTCAACAGATTCTATGCATTTTAAATGCAAAAAATTCTACTGAGATTATTTGTTAAATTAATTATAAAGCTATGCAGCCTCTAAAACAAACAAACAAACAAAAAACATTAAGAGCAACATCCTGCTGTTGACAAGTAACAAATACAAGAGATTTTTTTCATTTTCTTCAAACAATGTAACTTCATTCAAAACTAATAGTCATAATGAGAGTAATGATTTATACTCCACTGGAAAATGCTTAACAAGTTGCAGAAGTTCATTTTAATCATTTATGTGGACTACTGGTTAGTTTGCAGTCTTTTAAACATTACATTTCCCAGGAAAAAATGACAGATAAGAGACAAAATAAGAAAAATAGGAGTTGATGTATATTGACTTCTGCTCACATACCTGCTGTGTTTTGCCTGAGTGCCAGCGGCCACACATGGATGCATCTTGTGACATGTCACCATTTTGGTGTAAATGGTAAGCTTGGCTGGACCTATGAGCTGCACCTTATAAGGTAGTATGCCTGCTAAGTCCCTAGCATCCCTCTTTGGGCTACCAAGCTACCAAGAGCAAAGGGTTAGCCAAACATGGGCATTCCAGCATGGCAGCTCATTTGTTTGATTATAGGGGTTATCTGTGTGCTGCTTTTCATGTTTTATTGCTTGCTGTTCAATCGGAGGTCAAAGCAGCCTTGTGACCCGCATGAAGAGGCAGAGACGAGGATAAGTGTGTAAGTAGCTCAATGCAAACCTAGGGAAATGTACCCAGGCTGTTATCAGCAGTCATTTTTCAGACAGTTCACTGAAGCCAAATGTGAATGATGCGTCTGAATGGGATGCAATGGTAGCAGTTTGAGTCATAGAGGTAGGATGGAAGAAATAGAAAACATGAGCCAATATCTTTTTATTGATGTTTGTTCGCATCTTCCTTTTCTGTGTGATGATGTTTAAAGAAGGAGCTGTGTGGTTGTATGTGGCCAAGTTTTACATTTTGTGACTGCTTAATGCATTGAACGATTCTGTTCTTTACACCTGGATTTGTTTTGATTTTGAAACTGTAAAACTATTAACAAGATGGCAGGTGTGAGATCATAAGTATGTTTCCAGTGCTGTCAATCAAATCAGTTTGATTGACAGCACTAAACCCACAGCTGTACATTCACCTCCACATTCCTGATGTTAACAGCTGGTAAAAAAAATGTAAACTCTAAATTAATTGTTGCTTATTTAATGTTATAGCAAAATACTCAGTTCTTTTGTTTAGTGGCAGCAAAATCATAATTTATCAACTGTGCTTTGCAATTTCTCTTTCATTCATCAGCTCACACACTATTGACAACAAGTTACATTTCAGGCAATAGTTTAACCACTGGGAGGAATTTCAAGGTTCAATGTCTTGCTCGGTATTACAGCCTGGGATTGAATCTCCTCTTGCTGACTTCAATTAACTTTTCCACAATGTTTGTGAGAACATTGCTTCCATTCCAAATTAATGAGACTTCGTGTTTGTGTAAATGTGGCAAATCTAGATTTACCTTCTTTTTGGTAACATTTAAAGCTTGGTTTCCATAGCAATGTGTGCCCTCAAGACTTTTCTCAATTTGCTTTAAACAAGAACGCCAGTGATTTTACATAATAACGTCAGTTACCTGTCATGTGAAAACAGGTGTATAATGTCGTCTCCTGACTCCTTTAATAACAAATTTTTTTTTTTAATTTATGTTTCGGGAAATGATAACTTTGCAGCGCGTTATAGACATAGCCATTTATTGATGAATTGAGTAAATAATAGAGACATTAATAAGAAATAAAAAAATCATTAGTTGCACTTCTGTATTGAGACAACATTTTTTACAAATGAAACATCACAATATGGGGCAATTGTAGAACCGAGAGTTTTGGGACTTTGACCCATAGTAAGGACTACAAGTCAGGCTATCTGGACCTTTGTTGAGTAAATTCTAACAATTTGTCTTTTGTGAGAATTCATCAGTGGTTTAAGTTGAGCAGGGTATTAAATATGAGACACAGATGGAGTTTTATTTACGCCCAAATGAGAAAAATGCTTCCCAAATAGCCCAGTAATAGTACTCATAAGATAGGAGTTATCAAAAGCACAAAAAAGACTTCAATCAATATAATTAGAATAGAAACAAATGAAGATACTTAATGGTATAACAAAGCATCTTTAGACAATCACTTTTGACAAGCTGTTGCACCCTCACTGATGGGGGACTCGTTTAACAGTACTTGCTACTATAATAACTATTGCTGGTTTTTCTATGTGTTAACAGGCCAGAGGGCAAACAGAGGTCAGAGGTCAACCCAAGTCCCATCACTGCACCAGAGGCTGAAGCAGTAACCAGTGACGACACAGTCATCAGTTCGACCTCCTCTCAGCCCCCTGATATTGTCTCTGACACACCAACCAGTAACATTTGCGACATGGCTGACCCAGCTGCTGATGACGGCAAGTACCTCTTCCTGGAAAATGATTTTCGCAACAGCGGGGTGGCACAAGCTGACTGGGTGGCCAAGAAGATGGTGTGGGTGCCATCAGAGAGGGAGGGCTTTGAGCAAGCCAGTCTCAAGGAGGAGAAGGGTGATCAGGTAATGTACACATGCCAATGTTATCAGGTGATGCTGCAGTATTCTACACTGTGTTTACATGTACTTACACAAAGTATCCAGATTACTCATAGAAACTGTAATGTAAACCTGTGTCGGACTAAAAAGATCTTTTTTTTTACTGCACAACTGTCTCAATCTAATGTGATTGTAACATTTATTAGACTAGTATTAGACTACTACTTTGACTACTACTACTTTTCACTTCCTCTGAGTACTATCCATTTATCTATCTATTATCCGTACTCGCTAATAGTAGCAGGAAGCTGCAGCATATCCCAGCTTTCATTGGCCGTGGTTTATCACCAGTTTATCTTATGGGTCAACACAGATAGACTGCAAACTCCACACAGAAAGGATTCGAACGGGGGGGCTTCTAGTAGGGGGGCAGTGCTAACCACTCCACCAGCATCCTGCCCCTTTGAGCACTAACAAAAACAAATGTTGTTTTATGTGACGACATACCTGTGACCGTTTACTAAATAGTTAAGCTGCACATTTACAAATGGAGAACCGTTCCAACAAGTTCTATGAATTACTGTTAATTAACAAAACATTTATCATCTTTTCTCTTTTTATGGGTAAGAGCAATGTGTAAATATTTTTAAAATTATTTTATTAATATTAATAAAAAAATTATAATGATGGTTCTACGTAAATTCAAAAGGTCTGGTTTTTAAAGATGCAGGCATCCAAAAACTAGGACCACATGTAGGCAACATTTAAGTACTAGGCATGCAGAACTAAACGGGTCATTCAGTTCTGTTGTAGGGTCTTTTGAATCTGTTGGCACAAAATGAGGAAATTACCTACCGTAGCTGGGGGTTGACGTTTCTAATACTCTAATTAAACTCTTATTGGCAGTATATAGAGTACAGAGATACAGTTTAGAATGGAACAGGGTATTTAAAAAAACAACATAGTCAACATACAACATATTACAGATTGGTATTTTGACTGCAGGTGCTGGTGGAGCTCTCCAATGGTCAGAAGTTGACAGTGAACAAAGATGACATCCAGAAGATGAACCCTCCCAAGTTCAGTAAGGTGGAGGACATGGCTGCCCTCACTTTCCTTAATGAAGCCTCCGTCCTTCACAACCTGCGAGAGAGATACTTCTCCAGCCTGATCTATGTGAGAAACACCCACACATTTGTATCTCGGTATTTATGAGCGTGAACACTGATCGATCCACACTGAACCCTAGACCTACCTCAGGTCTGCTGTATTGGGTTTGTCTCTTTGTTTTATCCACAAATGACTCCAAGGTGGTCACATCACTGCATTGTGGGGACCTCAGGACTCCTTGTTTTTTTTTTTGTCTCTGAAAATAGTTATAATGCCTCTGGCCCTGTGTTTATGAGTTAACAAGAGCCTCGTTGGTTGCTCAATGAGTAGAAATCTAAACAGCTAAAGTGTCTAAGCACAGTAAACAGTACTGTACTGTACATGTCTTTCCTCTTCCAAGGGGAATATGAGCATGCAGGTCTAGGTTAGCAGCACTGAATACAGAACTTTCTTTTGCTGTCCATCTATACCAGGCATCAAAATGTAAGAACATCAGACACTGTCAACTCTCTGCAGCCTATTTCTTCTTAAAAAACCCTTATAGTCCATGTTGACTCCACATTCAGGTAGAAAGGTCTTTGTTTAAGGACTGTGATCAGACACCATGCTCCCTACATAGTCTCAGGATGTACTGAAAAGATCAACAGATTATGTTTTTATTTTTTCAGTCAGTCTTACAAAGTCTAATAAGGTACGGGACGCAGAAATTAAAATCCAAGCTTATGGCATCTAATACCGACTGCCATGAAGATCACTGGATGTTACTAACTCCCGTCCCTCCAGTCCTTATATGAGCAGAAAGTGTTTAAAGAGCCGCAAGAAATCTAATAACCTCAAGAATATGAGCTATTACCCTCTGTAAGATGATGCAGTGTCCCAAAATGTATGCGTTAAAACACAAAGTAAATCCAAAGTTTAAATATACCAAGACACGGTTTCATTCCGTAATGGCTGTTTTATGACAGTTGGAGAGATTGAACAGTTTAAAAACGTGTAGTTTACTGTAAGTAAGCCGTGCTGTATATATAGTATGGCTTTAAGCTTCAAATGTGTTTTTTATATTAAAACATGGAAGATGATTGGGGCACTTTTACATAGTTGTTCTCTGATCTAGGGCTACTAACAATTATTTCTATTTCAATCCAGTCACATTTATATACACAAATACAGTATATATATATATATATTTTTTTTAATGACAAAGACACTGCTTCCATTAGAAATGAGATTCAAATGATGACTTACAGGAAAAGACACCTTATTCCTCTAAAAGTGTATCTCCTCATCCTAATTTCTTCACAAGTTTAGTGAGAGGGAATAATTCACAAGGAAAGTGAAGAAAATGTTTATTGAGATTTATCAATAAACAATAGTTATTTTAATCTGTATTGCAAATTTCCAGGCAGTCATAATTTATGAAAACAAACTTTTTTTTTTGAAAGTCAGTCAGAATAAGAAAGGTATATGATTACCATCTACCTATGTAATTTCTGGTTAGTTGTAGTGAAAATTGTGCCATGAAAAAACAGACTGGATAAAGTAAAACCAAATGCAATTGAAGTTGCTCATCAAACAGGTCCCCACCTTTAGTAGAAACAGTAAGTTATCTTGGCTGCAACCTGGTTTATTCCGACCAGGTGACGCCTGGACAAAATAGGTAAAAACTGGAAAGGAAAGCAAATACAGGAAAAAAGTCTAATCCCTCATGTTAGATGCAGATGATGTATCTCTCACACAAATACAGAAAAATCAAGGGATTCCGAGATTTGTATTACGAGAGATTGGGGAATCCTTTAAGAGAAAGTGAGCAGAACATTAAAAAACAAACAACAAGACATGAAGTTAACAAACTGCTCTTACACTCCCTCTACAGACATACTCAGGTCTGTTCTGTGTGGTGGTGAACCCGTACAAGATGCTGCCAATCTACTCAGAAAAGATCATTGAGATGTACAAAGGCAAGAAACGTCACGAGGTGCCACCACACATCTATTCCATTACTGACAACGCCTACAGGAACATGATGCAAGGTAACTGTGCGTGTGTGTGTAAGAGGAACGTATTTGAAACATCTGAAGCTAACGTTATGTTCTGTACACATCCAGCCACTGACAAAAAAAGCCACATGAGTGAGATTGGAAGAAAATAAGTTGAACTGCTTCAAGTAGATCCTCTAGGTAATGTAATTAAGTTAGAGTGGCCCTGAACCACTCAGTGACTAAGAGAAGGGTCATCTGGTGAGAAACGACAAGAGAAAGTCATGAAAACAACACACACACATACGAATTGAATGGTGGCAGTAAGGAGTCTCAGAGTGTGCTGTATGGTCTCCGAATGGTCCACCTGTGACCTCAGAGCAACTCTGTACTTTCCATTCAGCCCCGCAATAACCATACATGGAACAGTGAGACAAGATTACAGCGATGGAGCCCTGCATCCACCTGCTATTTTTAGATGATATGAGTGATGGAGGCTAATCTCCCTCTGAAACGAGATCTCAAAGCTCTCGTGTCTGAGTAAAGCGGCCAGCACCATTTCAGAGTTCATGTTTGGTCTGTTCAGCTTGACTTCAACTAATGAGTTCAGCTCAGTCAACATTATTTCCCCCGTTTATTTCCCTCCTTTTAACATACTTCTCTCTACTCCTCCCTCTTCACAGACCGTGAGGATCAGTCTATTCTCTGCACGTGAGTCAAAAACTTTTCCCATCAAACTGTACATACATGTGAGCGCACACATGGAGACTTGTGTGAAACACTCAGGATGGACATTGCATTGAGTTATACATTAGGCTCAACACTGACATTGACCCTAATATAAGTGCGAACTTTGATCAGCAGAATTGCGTTGTGTAGTAATGAGTCTGCATATTGTGACTATGTGAAGAATTTATATTCAGATTTATATGGCGCATATTAAGTTTATGAGATTTGTTGCAAAAATATTCTGTCAGTCCACTGCTTGAGTCATCAGCTAGTTATTTCCACCTTTATCTTTGTGAATTCAGTACTGTCATATCAAATTAAAATGAGCTGTTCTTGCCACATGTATCGATTTCTAACTGTCTCTCCTCTGTGTCCCTTCTCCTTTTGTCTTTCATCCCTTCATTTTTCATCACACTTTTCTTCACCTCCACTATCACTCAGAGGTGAGTCTGGAGCAGGGAAGACAGAAAACACCAAAAAGGTGATTCAGTACCTGGCTGTTGTTGCCTCCTCACACAAAGGCAAGAAGGATGCCAACCCCGTGAGTAGAAATGTCTTTTGCTCTCAGAAAAAATGTTCAAAGATTTCTCTAGATATAACTTAATTATATTCAATAATTCAGTATGATTAGGTAAAATAATTGACAGTATTGAATGACATTACAGGGTGGTATACTGTGAATGGGCTTCTTTTATGATTGGCATTTATTATTTGATGCATTATCATGTTAGCAGCATGTCAGTTTTGTATTTGTTTTTGGATTAGAGTTTTTTTAAATGCATTTGAATTTCACAGTATCATATTTTTATACTATATAAAAAACTGAACATTAAGCAAAATAATTACATTTTTTTAATCACGTTGAAAAATAAACAATCATACAAATTCAGTCGGTGTTTGCGGTTGACTTGTAATTCAACTTTGAAGGGGACCATAATGCCTATTAAAAGTCACAGCTGGTTTGATCAGCTACATTTAATCCACCAATGAATTATCTGTGATTTGTTTGGCTGAGATTTATTCATCCCTGATCCTACTACTTTTCTGCATTTTAAGCTCTCGTGTGGCATTGAATTTTGAAAAAGACTGTAGACTGAATAGAATTCTATTAAAATCTAGAAATCTATTAAAAATAGATCTTTACTGGGTTTTAACCTGTTGTGCTGTGCTCCTGTTTTTTACCATAGCAGCAGCAAGGCAATCTGGCCTATGTGAGTATAAGATTTTAAATATATTTACACAACATCACATGGATCTGTGTCCATGTTTGTCATGTCCAGCATTTAGAAACATTGTGTATGATGTAGGGGGAACTGGAGCAGCAGCTGCTGCAGGCTAATCCCATTCTGGAGGCTTTTGGAAATGCAAAAACCATTAAGAATGACAACTCTTCAAGATTTGTAAGGTTTTTTTTTATCACGTCTAAGTCAACACTCACAGTTAATTCCTTCATCAACTACTGGTGACATTTACTTGTTGTTGTTGTTGTTGTTACATCCACAGGGAAAGTTCATCAAGCTCAACTTTGATGTGACCGGCTATATAGTTGGAGCAAATATTGACACCTGTATCCTTCTTTTTAGATTGAATTTTCATTTTACCCTTTTTTATCATAAAATGAAAAGTAAACTATATTATCTTATTGCCACATTGCTTGAAATAATATCTGAAATTTTTAAAAAGTGGTTTGCTTAACCTCCTCCTGACCTGATCAGACCTGCTGGAGAAGTCTCGCTGTATTCGTCAGGCCAACACTGAGAGAGCCTTTCACATCTTCTACTACATGGTGGCAGGAACCAAAGACAAGATGAGGGGTGAGCAATTAAAATACACTGACTAAAAATTAAGTATACTAAGTAAAATCTTGAAGAAATTGCAAATATATTAGGTAAATTTCACTGTACCTAATGGTAATAAATGCTATCTTCATGAAGGTGATCATTTTAGATTTTTATGTTTGTTCTAGATGTTTTAGGATTATTTTGGTGGCTGCAGGGTGTGTGTGGTGCTGCTGAATTAGTGCAATATATATTCAATTTCTTTTGTATTTTGTCCACCACATTTATATTAGTGAGGGTAGGCTACACACCGCTAACATGTCTCTCTCTGTAATGCAGTAGTTTACCAGTAGCACAAACCACAGCTTCCAAAGTCTACGGTTAAATCAGTGACTCCCTGAAACAAAAACTGACACTATTACCTTGATGGAAGGTAGGATTTTTTGCAAGGATGTCGTTACTCTTGTATTAAACTGGGTTTGTCAACAAATTAGTAACTGAGAGTATTTCTTCGTTAGCAATCTAGCAATGGTTGAGTTCAAAATATATATGAGTTTGCTTTTTGTCCAGTACAGAGGTATGTCTTCTTCTTCTTCCTGTGTTAGGCTCAACTTATAACAGATGTTCATACATTAAGTTTAGCCAAAATATTTATTCTGTGTGTGAATATGTAGAGGAGCTGCTGCTGGAGGATTTCAGCAGCTATCGTTTTCTGATGGCGGGTCACGTGGAGATTCCTGGTCAGGAGGATGATGAGATGTTTGTTGAAACTCTGGAGGCCATGGAGATCATGGGCTTCACTGAGGACGAGAGAATAGGTACACACTGCTCAGAGTCATAAACACAATCAAACCCAGTACTTTTTTTTATTTTAGCACACTGCACTCTGCACATAAAGGTTTCATACATCGTCAGTACATTCAACTATTTTTTAAACTGCTTTTTCATGACAGAAGGGTAAATTCAAACCACCCAGAACTTGTTCCTGTTTCATGAATTCTATCCGAATTAATTTGCCAGGAGAAATACCATTTATTAGCATGTGTGTAGCTGTAAGTCTGTGTGCCTTAAAATGTTCTCTGATTACATAACAACATAGACAATTAAATAATGATGGATTGAGTTTTTACATTAAGCTGTCTTACATTTTATCTGAGGGCCAAAATGTGAACATTTGATCATTTTGACGAGTCATTTACATAGTTCCTCCACCAGCTCAGACACTCTTTTGGAAACAGAATTTACATTGCTAGAGATTTACTGATCTTCTCCATTTTTAATCTTCTAATCTGCAGGGATGTTAAAGGTGGTTTCTACCGTGCTCCAGCTGGGAAACATCAAGTTTGAAAAGGAGAGAAACAGTGAACAGGCAACCATGCCTGACAACACCGGTAATGCTTCAAAATACTTCAGCATCACCAGTTGCTTTAACCTCGAAACTTTTCTGACTTCTCTTTGCTCTTATCAACATAAATGTTTACTTGTCAACATCAGCTGCCCAGAAGGTGTGCCACCTGCAGGGCATCAATGTGACCGATTTCACCCGTGCCATCCTCACTCCCCGAATCAAAGTGGGCAGGGAGGTGGTGCAGAAGGCTCAGACCAAGCAGCAGGTAACAGCAAACCAAACCTCATTTGCTAAACACAGAAAACCAATGCTCTTCGGGGATATCTTCCTCTAAAATAACAGAGTTTTAAGTAGTGTTAAATGGTTTTATATGGCTACATAAACAAAATTTGATGTTCAAGGATGAAATTGAAATGCTCTAATAGTTTACTTAATTAAAGTATAACTGTTGACCTAATTATTTCCCGTTTCCATGTTTTTTAGTATAATGTACATGCCTTTGGTTGCATCACTTTTTTGCGACACAAAAGTCTAAAATCATTACAAAATAAATCACAACAGAGATCTTTCTCTGAATTTCTTTACCTCCATGCTCATTCTCATCACTCTTCCCACATCAGGCTGATTTCGCTGTGGAGGCTCTTGCTAAGGCCATGTATGAGCGTCTGTTTCGCTGGATTCTGGCAAGAGTCAACAAGACCCTGGACAAGAGTAAGAGGCAGTCGTCCTCCTTCCTGGGCATCCTCGACATCGCTGGTTTTGAGATTTTTGAGGTGAATACCCTCAGGATTCAAACATTTAAGTATTGGATTATCATTAACTTCATAATCATAATCACTGCTCCATTTATCTTCTTCAGGACAACTCATTCGAGCAGCTCTGCATAAACTACACCAATGAGCGTCTGCAGCAGCTCTTTAACCACACCATGTTCATCCTGGAGCAAGAGGAGTACAAGAGGGAGGGCATTGAATGGAACTTTATCGATTTCGGCCTAGACCTGCAGCCCTGCATCGAGCTCATCGAGAGGCCGGTCAGCAAGGGTTCTTGCCATCTCTTGACCTGATATGATTTAATTTAACCATGAATGACTATGCCTTAAAAAGATTCACTGCATTATCTAGAAGTCGTAATAATGTCCGCAATCTTTACGACACTTCAAGATTTAAAGTGATTTAAAGTTTAACCTTTATCTACAGATCGGCACAATAGGTGAAATAGAGGTTACAGTTTTAATGGTGTCAACTTGATTAAATAAGAAAATAAGTCTTTTTCAGACAGTTTACTCATGTGAGTACATCTTTGTCTGGGTTTCCCTAGCAGGAATGATAATGAATCTTCTGTTAACTGTTTCATCTGTTTACTCACTTGCTGATCTCTGTGATAGTGCACAGCAAAATCTAATCAAGTAGAACTTAGTGCAGTGAGAGGAATGTAAAAGGAGACGATAACTGTAGTTGGAAAAAAATATAATATATTATCCCAGACGACATCTCCTTGTACTTTTGTATCCTGCAGAACAACCCTCCTGGCATCCTGGCTCTGCTGGATGAGGAGTGCTGGTTTCCCAAAGCCACTGATATTTCCTTTGTGGACAAGCTGATGAACACCCACACTGGCCATGTTAAATTCTCTAAACCTAAACAACACAAAGACAAACTGATGTTCAGTGTTCTGCACTATGCTGGGAAGGTGAGCTTCAACACTGACTACAGGATTGACACAATAATCACTGTAATAGTATAGGCTATAATTATGATAACACATCAATAAACATGGGACTTATATTTATATTCTTAGGTTGATTACAATGCTGCTAACTGGTTGACAAAAAACATGGACCCACTGAATGACAATGTAACTGCTCTTCTCAACAACTCCTCCAGCCCTTTCATCCAGGACCTGTGGAAAGATGGTCAGTCAACTAAGAGGGCACATTAATTCCTTATTTACCTGATTTCAGCCAGATATTTACCATATAATGTTCATGAGTTATGATAATTCAGCGTGGTTTAAATCTTTCTCTTGGGTTTTTCCACTCAATCAGTGGATCGAGTGGTGGGCTTGGAGACCATGACCAAGATGTCAGAGAGTTCAGTTCCCACCTCTACTAAATCTAAGAAGGGCATGTTCCGTACAGTGGGTCAGCTATACAAGGAGTCTCTGGGCAAACTGATGACCACACTGCACAACACCCAACCCAACTTTGTCCGCTGCATCATCCCCAACCACGAGAAGAGGGTAGGTTATTTTATTTTAATTTAAGACCATGTTTGTACATACAACCCAAGAAGTTGGGATTATGTATAACACATAAATAAAAACAGTATGCAATGATTCGCAAATCTCGTCAACCCATATTTTTTTTTTACTTTAGAAAATCTATTTAGAAACAATTTTAAAGAAAATGTAGGAAAAAAGTTTTTAACAAGGATTTAAAATTTTGATTCATCTGACCACGGAGGAGTTTTTCATTTTGACTCGAACCGTTTTAAATGAGCTTTGGCCCAGAGAACACTCAGTGAACTGTGTTCCCAGACAGTGATTTCTGGAAGTGTTCCTGAGCCCATGCAGTGATGTCCAGTAGAGAATCATGCCTGTTTTTAATGCAGTGCTGCCTGAGGGACCAAAGATCACGCGCATCCAGTTTTGACCCTTGGCCTTGTCCCTTGCACATAGAGATTCCTCCTGTTCTCTGAATGTTTTGATGATATTATATACTGTAGGAGGTGGATCTTCAAAGTCTTTGCAATTTTACGTTGAGGAACATTTTTCTAAAAATAGTTTTTAGAAGCAGTTTGTCGCAGATTGGTGAACCTCTGCCCATCTTGAGGCTCTGCCTCTCTGAAATTCTCCTTACCCAGTCATATTAATGACCTGTTGCCAATTAACCTGATTAGTTGTCAAATGCTCCTCCATTTGTTTTCGATTTGCGAGACTCTGTATTTATTTGTTTTGCACATCGTCCCATCATCTTTGGATGGGCTGTATATTCAGTGCTTGCTGTTTGACTGCTGTGCTCCAGGCTGGGAAGATGGATGCCCACCTGGTGCTGGAGCAGCTGAGGTGCAACGGGGTGCTGGAGGGCATCCGGATCTGCAGACAGGGATTTCCAAATCGCATCGTGTTCCAGGAGTTCAGACAGAGGTGAGACCGATTACTGTATTTTGATTATTATTGTTATTTTTTTACACCCATAATAGTATTCTTTGGTAATGTTAATACTATAATACTTTGAACTACACATTTAGGTAGAGCTACTCTCTGTAAACACTAGAGGGCAGTAAATAGTCCACCATCAACTCCTGGAGCATTTACACAGCGGTCCTATATGAGGGTCAACACAAAATTTTGTTCCAAATTAAATGTTAATTCAAAACTGTCAAATAATGAAAACTATAAATATTATAAACAGGTAACATGTTTAATACATTTATTAATTAAATGCTCCTTCACATGTCTGTCTGTGAGCATTGAAGCATTTCAATCATTTAACTTATTGCTAATTCATTGTTGTACTGTTTTTAATGAACAAAGGCCGTGAGCACATTCTTAGCTGCACAAGGTTTACCTGACACCAGTAATTTGAAATTTAATTCATGGGCAAATAAAAGACAATTTAATTTCAAATATCATTTAATTTTGAAAAAAATAATAAACATTGACCTAATATGTTTATGTTGATAATGTATTACTTCTCTCACCTTAAGGTGCCCCTACTTTTTATTTTTTATACTTGTTTAAAACAGCACAATCTTTGCACCCTTATCATTTTATTATTTGATCAAAGTATCACTGTTGTTTTCTTTCGTGTAGATATGAGATCTTGGCTGCCAATGCTATTCCTAAAGGCTTCATGGATGGGAAACAGGCGTGTTGTCTGATGGTGAGCTTGGTGAAGCTGGACACTTGTGCACAATAAAATGTCACTATTGATTGAATAATTTTCTGAATTGGAATTAAAATAAAAATAATCTTTATTGTTCAATTCTATTAATCCCATAATCCCTCTTCATTTTTTCAGGTGAAGCACCTGGATCTGGACCCAAACCTGTATCGTATTGGTCAGAGTAAGATGTTCTTCAGGACGGGAGTTTTGGCCCAGCTGGAGGAGGAGAGAGACCTGAAACTGACTGTTGTCATGATCGCCTTCCAGGCACAAGCAAGAGGCTTCTTGGCTCGCAAGTATGAAAAATATTCACATTAGAATAAGTAGTGATATTTTTTATTACTGATGGTCCGACAAGTACTTTCATTCATTACATTCATTGTATTTGCTTCTCAACTTAGCCGATGACGGACCCATTGTACATACAAGTTTAAGAACAGTAATCTCACGAACACGTTCACAAACAGTTTCATCAAACAAGTTTCTCAAAGTATGTCTAAACCCACAGAACCCGTTTCTGAAAGTATAGCTAAACCCGTTTCCCAAAGTATGGCTGAATCCACAGAAACCGTGTGCCTACACAGCTACTCACTGAACCTTTCACTTCCACCTTGTTGCGGTCCCCACCACCTTGTAGTGTTACCGTGTCATGGCCTCTCCCTTCAGTGGCTGAGCCGAACTGCGTCTCTTGAACAAAACCTTTGCTATGCATTGTTCCATTGACCACTAGATAACAAACTTAAAAGGTAAACAAAAAAGTCAACCATCAAAGCCGTATGATGTCTAATGACATCATCAGTACGCCTAAACATAACACAATACAGTACAGTACACGATACACAATACACAACATAAATAAAAAACAGAGGAAACCCTGGTTTGTTCATACAACCAGGGTTTCTATTATATCTATTATATTGGCTTTCGAGGAACCCATGTCATCTAATCTGTGATGCATTTATGTTTTCAGGGCATTTAGTAAACGGCAGCAACAGCTGAGTGCTATGAAGGTGATCCAGAGGAACTGCGCCTGTTATCTCAAACTGAAGAACTGGCAGTGGTGGAGGCTCTTCACTAAGGTTTCATACAGACACACACACTCATGTTATTCATGTATGAACATTAAGACATTTGTTTAATTTGTGAAAGTCCCTGTTGTAGTCTCCCAGAGCCCAAGATGATGTACTAATGTATTATTGTTATTGTAATTTTAAGCATGCTGACATTGGGCTACTAATGGTTTCACTTGAAAGCCAGCAATATGGCAAACCACGTAATTAACGCGATTACCTAAAATGGTCACTGTACAGAGATAAACCCTTTTGATTTAGATAGCAACATGGCCTTTTTCTTTGGCACTATTTTTGGTTTAGAGTTGAATGTGAGATTTCAAAAACAACTCATATGTGTCATGAGATTTAAAAAGCAAATTGAAACATGAAACCATGTAGTCCATATTCAAGAGAAATCAAGACTGAGTGTGTCTGATGTGTCTGTGCCTGGACCAGGTGAAACCCCTGCTGCAGGTAACCAGACAAGAAGAGGAAATGACTCAGAAGGAGGAGGAGCTAAAGGCAGCACGAGATGGAGCTGCCAAGGCTGAGGCTGAATTGAAGGAAATCACCCAGAAACACACCCAGGTATGATAAATGCAAGTTTTCCTCCTGTTTTATAAAATATTTTCAGAACTAATTAAAGTCTCTTTGTAGCTGATGGAGGAGCGAACGCAGCTGGAGTTGAAGCTTCAGGCAGAGACAGAGCTTTTTGCTGAGGCTGAGGAGATGAGGGTGCGCCTGGAGGCCAAGAAGCAAGAGCTGGAGGAGGTGCTGCACGAGATGGAGGCCCGGTTGGAGGAGGAGGAAGAACGCAGCAACTCCCTACAGCAGGAGAAGAAGGACATGGTGCAACATCTGCAGGTGGAAACAAATTATTACACACTTTATTATACATAGGGTTTATTCTTTGTATTATTTTAAAATTAAGTCAACTTCATTGTTTTGAAGTAAATTATGAAAAATTGTGAAAATGCCACAGAAAAAAAACAAATACCAATATTATAGACGCTAAAGTCGGCAAATATCAGGCATCTTTAATTGCTTAACAACTGTAATAATAACTTTTCCATCAACATTTTGCATTGTTTAACTCGGTTGTTTCAGCTCTATGAATTATTGTATTACATTATATTAGTATTCATTCAAAGTACATTAATTTCACTAAAGAGAAAAATAAATCAAGGAATATAACAATTAAAAAGCAAGTAAAAACATAAAAGACTAACTGTATTCATCTAAATTTAAGCAAAAGTGTACATAATCAAAAAACTGAAGAGCAAAGGGTAAAAACATATTGTAGGTAAAAGCAAAAGTAGTTGCTAAAGTGCTTATTAATATAAACAAAGAAACAATATCTAGTATTTTTTGGGAGCTTTTGGAAAGTTCTCTTTTTTAAACAGTGTTTTAGATTGTTGTTTGTTTTGACAAATGTTTAACCATATACCTTTTTTTTTAAATCTGCAGCTCATGGAGGCTCACATAGCCCAAGAAGAAGATGCTCGACAGAAGCTTCAGCTGGAGAAAGTGGCAGTGGAGGGAAGAGTCAAAAAAATGGAAGAGGACATTCTGCTCATGGAGGATCAAAATAACAAACTTCATAAGGTGTGAATGAGCAGTTTTCTGTACTTTCACACCCAGTACATACAAATACTACTACATGGTATTTGCATACGCTATATGTACTCGTATGTCTCTGTTTTTAGGAGCGAAAGCTTCTGGAGGAGAGGATGGCTGATATGAGCTCTAACTTGGCTGAGGAGGAAGAGAAGTCCAAGAATCTCACCAAACTCAAGAACAAACATGAGTCCATGATCTCTGACCTGGAGGGTCAGTGAGCAGATGTCTTAATCATATTTGTATTGTCATTATTTTAGTTTAATTCTCTTCTGTCAAGATATATAAAAAATGCACTTCCCAAGTTAGTGACCTTTGACCTTTAAATCAGGCTGAATATTTAGAGGCATTTTTTCTTAATTTCTTAATTTTCTGTCTTTACTGAATTAACAAACATGTACAAGTTATTTATACTGTACAAAATAAAAAAAAAAATACACAAAATATAAAGGAAAGAAAATGTCGAAGATATATCCTTCTTTAACATACAGGCCCAGACTAAAAATGAAATCTACCAATAGACATAAAAACATAATAAACTGCTACTGAATTTCCTCAAGCTGTGAAACAGTTGGGCCTAAGAACATCTAATACATTCATCTCAAGTGCTTTACATTTTTGGTGGTGCAAAGATACCGGTGATATTAATTGTATAATTAATCTTACGCGACTTTAGGGTTAATACGATACAACTTTATTAACTATCATCTTTCATTCGGTATGTGCAGTGCGCCTGAAGAAGGAGGAGAAAGGTCGTCAGGACATGGAGAAGGCTAAAAGGAAGGTAGAGGCTGAGCTGGCTGATCTCCAGGAGCAGTATGCTGATCTGCAGGCCCAATTAGCTGAGCTCCGAGCTCAGCTAGCTGCTAAGGAGGAGGAGCTCCAGGCCACACAGGCCCGGTAAGAAGGCACTACACAATACAAGACTGTGTTGGGCAGTGGCGAAGCAACATACTGGTGAATGTTATCCTGGGATTGTTGCTAGACAAATGAATATTAGTTTTCTTCTATGGTAAAATGCTCACAGGCTCTGTTGAACATAAGTATGTCCTCAGACCACACCATAAATAGGAGCAATAAAATTAGTAAGTTGTTTTCATAGGTACCTTACGTATGGATGTCATTTGGTTCTCAGAAACATTTTGACTAACTTCAGATTGTCTTAGAAAAAAATGTTCCCAAGAAAACCAGTTAGATTTTACCAAAATGTAGCTGTAAAAACCTCTAAATCTCTGGTCCTAATTTTTCCCAGCAACCAATAACCTTTTACATGCCACAGTTTGGAGGAGGAGAGTGCTCAACGTGGAGCAGCGGTGAAGCGGATTCGGGATTTGGAGGCCATGCTCTCAGAGTTGCAGGAGGACCTGGAGGGTGAGAGAGCAGCAAGGGCGAAGGCTGAAGCTGCTCGACGTGACCTTGGGGAAGAGCTTAATGCTCTACGCACTGAGCTGGAGGACAGCCTAGATACCACTGCTGCCCAGCAGGAACTACGGTCTGTTTTATGTGATTTAACCTACATATACGCCCAAGTGTTTTACACATTCTAATTAGTGTTTTATTAACCTTTGTATGAAATTGAATGTTCCAGTATTCCAGTAAGAAAGGCTGTGTACATAAAAACTAGGTGACAAATGTATCCAGTTTGACATAATTTAGTGTGCAGTCAATGGCTTTCGGCTTGTCCCTTCAGGGGTCGCCACAGTGGAACACTGACGATTTGGGATGTGTTTTTACACCAGATGCCCTTCCTGCTGCAGGCCTCCCATTTTTTTTTGTACAGGCTTGAGACTGGCACCAAGGTTCCCCTTTGTGGCCACACCTGGTGGGTTGGGTTTCAAATCCGCTGCCTTGTGCATCCCAACCCAATGCTCTACCACTGAGACACCAGGCCCCACTGGTCGATGTTAAAAGCAGGAAAATAGCATAAGACACTTTCTGAGATGGTGCAGAAAAAAGAAATGACAGTATCATCTGCAAATAGTTAATGTTTATTAGCAATTCACAAGCTGCTGTAATCACATCTCTGGGTCACGTTGTTTGATGCGTTGTGTTTATTTGGTCGGCAGAGCAAAACGTGAGCAGGAGGTGGCCATGTTGAAGAAAGCCATTGAGGAGGAGGGACGGAACCATGAATCCCAAGTCCAAGACCTGAGACAGAAACACACTCAAGCTGTAGAGGAGCTCACTGAGCAATTAGAGCAGGCCAAGAAGGTACTCTCTCACACACAAGCACACACACAGACTCTTGAACGTACACACAAACCTAATTTGCTGGCCTCTAACTGTAAAATTGAATTGTCCGTATAGTTGAGTAACATTACATTAAACACATTTTCTCACGTAACTCCCATATAGAGTTTTATTCCATCTTACATTTTTAAAAAATTCAAAAGCAGCATCTTTTTAAAGAAACGATTTTCTCTCTCAGTGGAATACACTGAACACGGTCACCAGCTTTTATAGGTACTGAGGCTGCAAAAAACTATTATATTCATTACTAATATTTAGATTTTTCAGTTTAGATTTCTTGTTTGACTATTATTAGTCTTTCCATTGTCTGAACATTGTTACAAATGCAGAGTGAAGTTGGTACTGCTAGTCTGACAAACATGTGAACAACTTAAACTTTTAAATTATATTGTGAACAACAGCACAAATCTGCAAAGTCAAACATGATAGAGTTGAAAGCAACACATTTAACTGAACATGATGAAATTAATACATTTTTATTGAATTGTCTAAATATTTCATTAAAAACCCTGTCCAGGTGAGAGCTGGTCTGGAAAAAGCCAAGCAGGCATTGGAGAAAGAGTCAGCAGACCTGACCACCGACCTGCGATCCCTCGCCAGCGCCAAACAGGATCTGGAGCACAAAAAGAAGAAGGTCGAAGGTCAGCTGAACGACCTCAACTCACGATTCAACGAGAGCGAACGGCAGAGAACTGAGCTGGGGGAGCGAGTCTCTAAGATGACTGTAATTCATAAAAATACAAATGTTTTCTGCTTATGTATAAATATAGACTGTGTATATATCAAAATAACGTATATAAAGTATATACAGATATATAAAGATATATATATATATATATATATATATATATACTGTACATATATATACCTACTAGCATTCTTCATCCTTGATTCCATTTCTCTTCCTATTTCCTTTTCAACCTCTCAATTCTTCTTTGCCAGATGGAGCTGGACAGTGTGGCAGCTCTGTTAAATGAGGCGGAGGGTAAGAACATCAAACTGAGTAAAGATGTCTCCAGTCTGTCCTCTCAGCTCCAGGATGCACAGGTTCGGGACACAAAAATTAGAGCATATAGCGGCGAATAAATCACTGGAATTTATTGTCTAGAAACCTTTAACTTTTTTACACCCAAAAAAGTCAAGATATTTCTTTCTAAATGACAACTTCATATTGGCAGCAGAAGATTCCTAAGTATTTATTCCTTTGGGGACCATGAATCTATATAAAATTGTATTACAATCAATCCATTAGTTTGTTGTGATCTTTCCGTTTGGATGAAAGCAGTAGATCATCTTAATAATACTAATAATTATCCTTCTCCACCAGGAACTTCTGTCAGAAGAGACACGTCAGAAGCTGAATCTATCTGGGCGTCTGCGTCAGATGGAGGAAGACAGGAGCAGCCTAACTGAGCAGTTAGAGGAAGAGACTGAGGCAAAACGGACTTTGGAGAGACAGATCTCTAGCCTCAATATGCAGGTCAGTTTCTTCACACTGGAAAAACATCTGACTTGTTTCATCCATGAAACAGCCACCATTTCTCTTGCAAGAATGGTGCTCTCATAAAAATATAAAGATAGATTTTTAATCACAGTGACTAAATAAATGTCAAGTGACTTAACCTCTTGCACTTTTACCTATTATCAGCTGTCTGACCACAAGAAGAAGTTGGACGAGATGTCAGGGACAGTGGAGCAGCTGGAGGAGGGAAAGAAGCGTTTGCAGCGTGAACTGGAGGCAGCCAACAGTGACTACGAGGAGAAGGCGTCTGCTTATGATAAGCTGGATAAGAGCAGAAGCCGGCTGCAGCAGGAGCTAGAGGACGTCCTCATGGACCTGGACAGCCAGCGGCAACTGATCTCCAACCTGGAGAAGAAGCAGAAGAAGTTTGATCAGGTCTGTGACTTTAAAAGATGCTTTAGTTTTTCGTCTGACTACAGTAAAAACTGCTTCAATGTGAAGATAAGCACCTGACATGACTTCATCTTAGAATGAAGAGTCAAAATGAAAGAATCTAAAATCTTTTATAGAATATTCCCATTCAATAAAACGTACACTGTTGCATTTACTTTACATCTTTACATCTCCTATAATCATTGCCTTTGGTCAGATGTTGGCAGAGGAACGAGCTGTATCCTGCAAGTTTGCAGAGGAGCGGGATCGAGCTGAGGCAGAAGCCAGGGAGAAGGAGACCCGGGTGTTAGCCTTGGCCAGAGCACTGGAGGAGAATCAAGTGGCTCTGGAGGAAGCAGAAAAGACCATGAAGGTCCTCCGAGCTGAGATGGAGGATCTCATTTGTTCCAAGGATGATGTGGGAAAGAGTGTAAGAAGCAACTTCATCCATTCTCTTAACCATTTATGGTGTTCAGGGTCTCAGGGGATTCTGGGGCAGTATAGAACTATAAGATGGGGGTACACCCTGCCGCCAGTCTATCTCAGGGCCAATACAGGGAGACATACACAGACAAACACACATTTACACTCACACTCACATTCAAACCAACAAGCAATTTAGAGTCACTAATTAACCTAATGTCTTTGGACTGTGGGAAGAAAACCGGAGTACCTGAAGGAAAACCAGCAAAAACAGATAGAACATGTTAACTCCACAGAGAAAGGCCAAATGCCGGGTAGATTTGAACCAGGGACCTTCTAGCTCTTAGGCAGCAGTGCCAACCAGTCAACTGCTGTGCTGCCCACCTCTGAACCTAGATTAAGGATTTTAGGTTATTAGAAAATTTTGCATTAATTCTGATCTTCTCTTTATACTATACATTAGGTTCATGACCTTGAGAAGGCAAAGCGTGGTCTGGAAGCCATTGTGGAGGAGATGAGAACCCAGATGGACGAGTTGGAGGATGAGCTGCAGGTCGCTGAGGATGCCAAACTGCGTCTGGAAGTGAATACTCAGGCTCTCAAAGCTCAGCACGAAAGGGAGCTACAGGCACGTGATGAAATGGGCGAAGAGAAGAGGAAGCAGCTCCTGAAACAGGTGGATATTGACTGCGGCTATTCTTAATTAATTGTAACTACTTTAGAAAACTGGAGCTAGGAGTATTATTAAAGTTTTTCCCTACTGCCCCCACCCTGGTCTTACATTAATGTCAGTTTAGAGTTTTTCTGCACATGTTCAAATATTAGAAATCTGTTTAGCATAAAGAGGATAGTGGTGTGGATGAATCTCACCTTGCTGTGCTCCTCTCTTCCTTTCTCTGTCTTCATCAGGTGCGTGAGCTGGAGGCAGAGCTGGAGGAGGAGAGGAAGCAGCGAGGTCAGGCATCAGCAGGGAAGAAGAAGATGGAGGGGGAGCTGAAGAACATGGAGGATCAGTTGGAGGGCATCAGCAGGGGGCGTGATGAGGCTATAAAGCAGCTTCGCAAGACTCAGGTCAGCAGAAAGACATTTATATTTCTGTGAATAATTCTTTCGTCACATTTAATCCGATAAAATCCAAAGTCTAAAGAGAGTAAAGTTGGAATTATATTTTTATGTGCTACTATTCAGCATCATAAAACTAAATAGATAAATAAAGTAATTAAACTAAATAGTTCAAATTGTTTTATTTCCTGTCCTATGGGGTTCCCAGCTAACTAATTAGACTTAACCCTTTTACTAGAATTAACCCCTCTACTGTCCCTATAGGGCCAAGTCAAGGATCTCCAGCGGGAGCTGGAGGACTCTCGTGTAGCCCAAAAGGAGGCCCTCACCTCAGCCAGAGAGTCTGAACGCAGGACCAAGGCCATGGAGGCTGACATCTTCCAGCTGCATGAGGTATAACCAAAAAAAACAACAAAAAAAAAAACATAAGGATGAACCTTTCAAAGCAAAACCTTTTATTTACAATATTTATTTACAATAACAAAAATGCTGAATATCCTAACACTAAATTGTGTTTTTACCGATCTCACCTGCCTCTGACTGTCCAGATGTTGGCAGCAGCTGAGAGAGCACGTAAGCAAGCGGAGACAGAGAGGGACGAGCTGTCTGAAGAACTGGCCAGTAACTCCTCTGGAAAGTGAGTGTCTTGTGTTGTTATCGGTTATTATGGGCATATCTAATCTAGTTATTGATAACAAAAAAACAAAAGAGTATTTGTCAGTGGGTGAAAGCTGATGTGACATTGATTTGATTTAGCCTAAAGCACTAGAGGAATGGTGATAGTCTAAATCAGTAGGAATCACAAAATTTTAATTTAAAGAAAAATATATACATTTATCATGTTAAATTCTATGTTTTGTTTACGCTAATGGAACTGGTGACAAATTTAAATTTTTTGCGGGGGATTTTTTTGTGGGCCGTAACTTCAAATGGCCTGTACTGTCCACTCCAATTGTTTTAGCCCCCTCATCTTTGTATCTTATCTCTCCATCCTCCCATATCCTCTGTTTAGGTCAACACTGTCTGATGAAAAACGTCGTCTGGAGGCTAAGATCAGCCAGTTGGAGGAGGAGCTGGAGGAGGAGCAGGCCAACGTGGAGAGCCTCAACGACCGACTGAGGAAGAGCCAGCAGCTGGTGGGTTCAGGCTGGACTAAAGAGGGTCCCATAAGTGATGTTTCCTGCCTGAATCCATAGCATGTGAGATGTAGTAAGTAAAATTGCTGGTGCAACTAAGATGCTTTCTTGCTGACTGCTTTTGTTTAGGTGGAGCAGCTGGGTGCAGAGCTGACAGCAGAGAGATCCTCCTCTCAGAGCAAGGAGGGATCCAGGCAGCAGCTGGAGAGACAGAACCGAGAGCTGAAGGCCAAGTTGCAGGAGACTGAAGGCCAGGGCCGCTCCAAACTCAAATCCTCCATCGCTGCTCTCGAAGTCAAACTAAGAGAGGTTGAAGAGCAGCTGGAGATTGAGAGCAGGTACAAGTGCATCATGGGACATGGAGTTCAAATACAACTTAATTCCAGATTACATTTAACCAGTACAACAAGGAGGCAGAAAAAAAATCAACATCAGTAAGTAGATGCGTGAAAAAAATGAAGATGACTTAGTGTCACTTGTGTTGTGCAGAGAGCGTCAGGCCAATGCCAAGAATCTGCGGCAGAAAGAGAAGAAACTGAAGGATATAACCATTCAGATGGAGGATGAGAGAAAGCAGGCACAGCAATATAAAGACCAGGTAACAAGCAGTTATAATATCAGTAATGGCACATATTACCTGCCAGGAGGGACTGATGGGTCAATGGGTCAAGCATCCGTTTGGATATTCTTGACTTTATTCTGTAAATTGCCTTGAGATGACTTTATTGGGAATTGGCGCTGTATAAATAAAGTTGAAATGTGAATTGAATTGAATTGATGCAGAAAACCAGGCGATCAAATCCCATCCCACCAGGTGTGGCATTGCCCAGCCATCAAGGGCCACCTTGGTTCAAGAAGGGCATCAAAACTCATGCCAAATCAACAGAACATGTTCCGCCATGGCGACAGCTGAAGGAACAAGCCGTTGATCTTTTTGTGTATATTACCTGCCAACGGAGTAAAAGTTCGTCACAGCTTTCAATCACATAATGTTCCTGTTCCATCCTTTTGCTTTGTACAGGCGGAGAAAGGCAACGTGCGGGTGAAGCAACTGAAGCATCAGCTCGAGGAGGCTGAGGAGGAGGCTCAGCGTGTAGCAGCAGCTCGCAGGAAACTACAGAGGGAGCTAGATGAGGCGACTGAATCCAACGATGCCCTTAGCAGAGAAGTGGCTTCTCTCAGGAGCAAACTGAGGTACTGATGGTCCTAATAAAGTCTGAGACAGACTGAACTCTAACTGTGATGTATAGAAGAAGGGCCGAGCCACACAAATAAGTATTATTACTAATAAAATGTGAAAATATTCAATTACACACAAACAAATATACATTATATATTTATATATCTGTATGTGTATATACACACACTGCAGCTCCACCTGCAGTAGATAATATAAAGGTTATACCAATCAATTATTATATCAAAGATGAGAAGCATTAAGGCACAAGATCTTTTTTTGTTTTCAGAGTTGTGATTTTAAATTTCTTTTTCCTCCTTTCATGTCTGGCTGCTGTTTCACACCCGTCCTCAGACACTACTAATCTGCTAAATAATTTTTTCTTCAATATCCTAATCCCTTGGGTTTATATCTGCTGAAAGACTTTAGGGGCTTCAACTTTTTTGTCTTTCCTTTTTTTGCTTTGCATTAAGCCACCAATTCCTCGCTGCTCTCCATCCTTCCTCTTGCGTTCATCTCCTTCTGACCCTTCTCTTCCTCCTTTCTTTTCCTCCTGATGTGTTGGCTGTCCCCAGGCGCGGCGGTGCGGATGCAACGTTTGGCAACCCAAGTCCTCGGAGCAGCAGCGGCGGGTTAGGTGGCAGTAGCATCAGGAGCTTCGGCATGGGAGGGAGCATCAACCGCAGGAGCACAGTCAAAGAGAACTCAGTGGAGCTGCAAGAGGAAGAACCCCTGTCTCCATCTCCTCCTGCCTGCACCCCACCTTTTGACGCTCATGGGGAGATTTACACAGGCTCCTCCGATGAGTAGACTGAGCAAACCCGATGTTCTGATTGGATGATTTCACTGCAATAAAATGAGCAGCACAAGCTGTTCAAGAAAAGTTTTTTAGCTTTACAATTTAAGAGGCCTCTCACAATATACAGCTGTGTTCCTGAAAATAGAAACATTATTTTTACCTTAAAATGGTTTTTAAAGCTCCTAAATTCAAAATAAAATCTAGAGATCCAAAATTAATTGGCAACTATTTTCAAAATTGATTCAATCGTGTTCAGGAGGTCAATGTATCAGTCATGCCTGCACCTGATGAGTGCAGTGGTGGCGAAACAGAAGAATTTAAATTTAATCATAATTATAAGTAGATCGGTTCAATGATGAAATGTATAATAAGTGAGAACATTAAGGACATATTCTGCCATTCATGCACACTGTGGAAAACTCTTTAGAATTAATTTTCAAGATTTTAAACCTTTTCACAATAACTGTAGGTTCTCAGAACAGCCAAAGAGCTGTTAACACCACTTTGTTCAGTCTTTTGTTGAACTTTATTTAGGCAAATGAACCTCATAACTAAAAACAATATGATGCAATGAGGTATAAATGCTGTGGGTGTACTGTAGCGTATTTTAAGTTCATAAACAAAACCCAATTATCCCCAAAGTAAAGGAAGATTGTGGAATTTGATTCACAGCATAATGTTTTAACAGGTTTTATACAGTGAACCCAAGAAAAAGAACTGATTATATTCAGTGTTCAAGGATAAACCATTTGTGAATATAATACACCTATTTATATTCCTGTATTTAAAATCATCCCCAAAAATAAAGTGTTTTCCTGGATTCAGTTTGTGCCTCTCATTTGTTAACCATTACATCCAAATCACCAAACTGTTTAATTTGACCTAAACTGTGTTCAGATTTTGAAAACCCAAAGTTTGACAAAGGGAACCAAATTAAACAAATAATTCCACCTATGTACTGTTGACAATTATCAACATATGTGTGGCAAAAGTATGTGATGTACGTAAAGTATGTACCTTTCATAAAAGCTGTATAGAAATCTCCTTTGTTCCAGTCATGGCATTATGCCGCAAAACAGACTAGATAGATCTTGATGATTGCAGCAAGTAGAAGTTGAGTCAACGTAGCATAAACTGGTTTAATTGTCTAACTGTCTAATCTACCCGGCCATGGGCCGTTTATCCAATCAATGTTAAGTAAATGTCAGTTCAAAACATCCACCCACGAATGTTTTGTCCAGCCGCAGATCTTTTGTCCAATCAAGGGTAAAGTCTAGGGGAGCACATGCAAACCAGTTGTCAAAACCTGACTGACAGTGAAGATCCAAATAACCATGTAACTATAGGCTGGAAAAGTAATTGTAATAAATAATTAAAACAAATGGAGGATATTTTGACAACTATTTAGGTTAATTGGCAACAGGTCAGTAACATGAGTGGGTGTAAAAGGAGCATTTCAGAGAAATCGAATGTAAAGAGTGGCAGAGGTTCACCTGTGACAAACTGCGCCAAAACATTGTTAAACAATTTCAGAAAAATGTTCCTCAACGTAAAATTGTGAAGACTTTGAAGATCCCACCGTCTACAGTTTATAAAATCATCAAAAGATTCAGAGAATCAGGAGGAATCTCTTCACAAGGGACAAGGCCGAAGGTCAAAACTGGAAGCGCGTGATCTCGGGTGGCACTGCATTAAAAACAGGCATGATTCTCTACTGGACATCACTACATGGGCTCAGGAACACTTCCAGAAATCACTGTCTGTGAACACAGTTCACTGAGAAATCCACAAATGTAAGTTAAAGCTGTGTCATGCAAAGAAGAAGCCATATGTGAACACAATCCAGAAATGCCGCCATTTTCTCTCGGCCAAAGCTCATTTAAAATGGTCTGAGGCAAAATGGAAAACTGTTCTGTGGTCAGATGAATCAAAATTTGAAATTCTTCTTGGAAACCATGGATGCCATGTCCTGCGGACTAAAGAGGAGAGGGACCATCCAGCTTGTTATCAGATGACAGTTCAAAAGCCTGCATCTCTGATGATATGGGGGTGCATTAGTGCCTATAATGTGGGCAGCTTCCACATCACAAGACAGGCACAAAGGCACCATCAATGCTGAAAAGAACATGGAGATTTATAGATGGATAGAAAACATTTTGCGCATCATAAAACAAAAAAATCCAGCAACAAACAAGACAAGATTCCTCTCCTACAACTCCAGCAACTGGTCTCAACATCTGATATGTTGTTTATGTTGCAAATAAAATATAGATTGATGAGATTTGCAAATCACTTAATGTTTTTATTTACATTTCACACGTTGTCCCAACTTCATTTAAATTGGGGTTGTATATGCAGCCAGGTTTTTGTTTTACTTGAAATGGTAAAACATGTGATTATAATTATCACTACTATGAAAGTTGTTACTATTCTAAGCTGAATGTAAAATTTACTTTATTTTCTATTTTATGTATATTTTATTGTGTATATTGCCCTGCTGAGTCCAGAGTTATTATATATATTGTAGTTTAATTTGTGACAGAATAAATATACTTATAATTTTTAAAAAAAACTATAATTAACCTTATATCTGACATATATTGATATCGACTGATATGAAAGAAATTATTGTGATAAGATTTTTTTCCCCATCTCACCCAGCCCTAAGACAAACAATATACAAATCTCTAGTACACACAGTTCTCCTCCCTTCAATATTAGCTCCTTAGGTTTTTTCTTGATTGAAATGTTCAGACAAGGCACAAACTGGGGATGACTTAATTTTAATGCACATCCTTTGAAGGATGTTTAAAGAATAGAGACAAGCTGTTAGTTTAGGACCTAAATTTTAAACAAAATTCATAAATCAACTGTTGTATATACAATTGTATAAGATTGATAAGTATGATACCTCAACCTGCTATTAAACTTACCAAATGTTTACAGGTTTTGTCATTTCAGTTGTTCCAAAGTTAAGAACAAGTAACATAAAGAAAAGCTTTTTATCATTTCAAGTTTTATTCCTTTTTTCAAGAAGCATCATAAGCAGCATTGACAGTAAAACAACAAAAGCACAGAACAGGTTGTAACACATCACCATGTGAGTACTGTTACATGCATGTGATGGCAGGAAACCCAAAGCCTCATTATCCACCTCTGTTTTCAAACACCGACCTTTAAACTTTACAGTGAAGGTCTCGTTTGCTGCTGCTATTGTTGCTTTACATTCACCCTGAGCAGCTACTTGTTAGTCCTGTACAGACTGAACCACAACCTACATACATTAAACCCGTTAGTAATCCTAAAGTCAAGATACAGTTTATTACCACTACAATCTATTGCTTTTCTCTTTTCATTATAAAATACACGTAGCCTTCACTGAAGTATTCATATTCCCTCATTTACAGAAGAGGTTGAGCAGATTCACTCCTGAAAAGACAGAAGTAGAGCTCTAGAACTTAATAACTTTTCTAACTGACTCTCCACTCTAACAACAAAGTATAAGGAAGCATTAAATCAGCATTCTTCATTTCACAACGTTGTATCAATTATGATGATGGACCTAAACAAGCACCAAAAAAAAAAAAACCTAACATTTTAAAGGCTAGCACTTTTAAATTTTTCATGCTTGTTTACGGCCTACAATGGATAAGTACTGTGCAGTTGGACACAACTTGATACAGTTTTGAGTGTTTTACAGTAGCTACATACTAAACATACTGATGACTTTCCAATTCTACAAGGATGGTGCCAAAACCATTACACAAAAACAAAGGTTCATCTTCGGGGGGCTTGAATATAAATTATATGCAGACCATTTAAATCTGAACAATAACTTACTAGATGGTGATCTTTTGGTCTAATAGTAGCATTAAAGCAAATGTAAAAATATCAGCAAAAGGGACCATAAATAAACATGATTAACTTCACTGTAATATGGCCAGAAACTGACTATTTATATTCTAGAGATCAATTAGGCATGTTTTAATTAATCACTATTTGCTTAAATAAGATCAACCCCTCTTATTGTACTCAGTCAACATTAAAAACCTCTTGGAAAATCTGGTCACAGCAGTCGCTTTCTACTAGTTAAATTTTTAGGACCAAGAAATAACGTGCACCAAATACATATTTAATTATCATTGCTTATCTCATGCTGATGTGCATGTAAGACATTTATAGTCTCGGGGGGTGAAGGTGTTGACGATACTAGAACAAGCAATGCTTCTAGCACTGTTGGGGGACAGAAAGCAATTTGGTTCACTATTATAACAACTTATTAAGGCAGATCTAAGATGAAGAACCACAGATGACCTCCAAAAATATATCTCTTGAAATACAAAGTAAACATTTTCCACACATTATGCTCTAAATAACTAACTTTACTTTTTTCCTCAGTCCTAGTGATAAAAACATGCTTCACTAAAACATTAGGGACTAGAGAAAGTGACACCTGGTGGGATTTTAGCAGTAACAGATTTCACTTTTTTAACCAACCCATCAGTCAACAGTGGAGTCAAATTGATCAGTTAGCAGTGAGTATTACAAGAACAAACAACAAGTCGTAAAATTAATATTTAAAGATATTCTCAAAACCCTCTGTGTGTAAAAGTGCCATTTCCAGTGTGCAGCACTTTGTGTGCCCATAATGTGTGTTCAGACTAAACTAAGGTTTCTGAGAGATTCTTTACTTTATGGGTTTAGCCATGAAACAGTTTAAGTATCCCATGCTTTTTAACAGCCAGTGAACATGACAGTTCAGATGTTTGATGTAGCTACAAGTAGGTCACTGGCTCCAGCTGTTTTGCTGTTGTTGCTTTTATCACTTTCTTGACCCTAACTGACTGTATTTACATATCTCAATATCTAATCTCAAGAATAGTCTCTTGTGCTAAAGGCTAATGATGTAGAACTTACATGGAAAAAAGCTAACTTTTTATACATTAATGTAATGTTGTCTCTAAAATGTATTGGGCATACAGTCTGAAGAGACCTAAAGAGGGACAAGGGGGTGGGGAGAGAAGTGCAAAATGACGTGGTAACATGCAGTACAAATTCAGAAAGTTAGCTCATGCTAAGTGCGAGTGCTGAAAACAAGTCCTGTAAATGAACAAAACACAAGCTCTGACTGTATAGCTTTACAGTACAGACTGTATGGAGATCCCTCCACAATAACATACCCATTCATTTAATAACTGCACTTCCTATGAGAGTAGTTTTGTCCCCTGAGGACTCAGGGTCTGTCTGAAATCAATTGTGTCATGTGCAACACGCAAGTACCATTACACATTTGAGAGATCCTGGCTGGACGGACAGGAAGAACTAAGCATCCCAGCAGAGGCTTAAGGATGAACATGGAAGACGTTTTTACTTTCACAGCAACAGCTTGGGTCCCGCTCCAAAGTCTAACCTCTTTACCAGCCTGAAAAACACAACACACACACACACACACACACACTCAGAGGGCTGCTTTGCGGTTGTCTTACTCACAGCACTTACAAGTTAACATTAGGGAAAAACAAGTTTGTGGTTGTATACATGCTGGATTGTTACTTCTGAGTTCTCTTTTATCCACACTTTTCTTTTTACTTGTAACAGGTTACATAACACGTCTATAACTGTACTTCTGTAGATGCTGCTAACTTGATGGACCGTTCACAAAAGAGCCCCTCACCTATTGTTGCAGAGGCCGTTGGTAGTATGGGTCTCTGAGGAGTTGTTTTGGCCTGGCCCAGGTGGCCCCTGCCCTCCAGCAGGGCCTCTGCGCATCGTTGTCTGCTCTCTAGCATATTCCCGACACGACGCCAGCTTGGACTCCAGGTTCTGTGAGAAGAGAAGAAATAAATCATCAGATGCTTCTGTCGACATTCAACAAAAACTTGATTTCAACAACAGCAACTACCCTGTTCTACATGAACTTGGTACACGTGCTGGTGCTAGAGGTGGTTAAGGAGCGGTTTTACTTGAGAGCCTTTTAAGAACTGCTTCTCTTCTACACAGGCTAGAGAGCCACATCATTGCATGACTGTACATTGTTGAGTCTACAACAATGTAAATGCTGTTCTAAAGTAAGGACTGGCTCCAAATCAGCCATGAAAATCGCCTGGTGGAAAAGAGGCACGAGTTCCTAATGTTTATAAGCCGTTTCTTGTTGTTTGCTGATGACATGTCTATCTGTGACTGCCACAGCCTCTTTTTTTTTTTTTTGGATGCGCAGTTCTGGACTGTAAACAAAACAGTTTCCCACAGCTTTACACTGGTGACTTGGACAATCTCCCACTATGTGTTACATGTGATAATAAAGCAGATTTCATTGACATTGTCTGAAAGTAATTTGTGAAAGAGGCTCATTAGTTTGTGCATGACTTTTGAACTCTAGAAAAGTAGTTGTTTGTGTCCTGCAGCCTGCAGCGTCACATGTTAAGTCATCAGTTAATAAAAACAAACGAGAGTACTAGATCAACAGTAACTGGAATTTTACTTACCCCGACTTTCCTCAGCAACTCTCCAACAATGTTCAGAGCTGTGATTCGTGCTGAAGTAGTAAGAGGAGTCCCTGAAAGGCCTTCCCCTCCAGAAACTAATGATGAAAATATTCACTTTACAGAGATATAAACATAAGAAACCTAAGAACAATTCTCACACTGAAGAATTATTAGTGGTGGAAATCTGTAGCGTTAAAGTGTCAAACAGTAGAAATAACCATGTGAGAAGAACTGATAGACCTGATGCAGTAAATATTATTGATTACCATGTGATATTTTAGCTGGTAAATCAAATTTTAAAAGTGGATGTGAACAAGAACAGAACTTTAAAAAGTGTGGGCAACATGCATGGGTCAGACAAACAGACCTCTGGAGGATGGTGGGGTGGTGTAGGACTCTGCTGAGGCTGGAGGTCTGGACAGTGCACCAGCAGAGGGAACAGGCTGGTTAGAAGATGTAGTTTTGTCTTCAGTCATTTTATCTGGAGGGGTTTGAGGTGGAGTGGGCAACCCAGTCGAGGACGAAGACTCTTTGACTACACTGCTGAGGGACGGCTTCCTGTCCTGTACCTGCTGTTTCTGCTGCACTGCCAACTCCTGCCTCAAGTCTGATTACGACGACAATCAAATAATAGAAGAGTTACAGATATACAGAGATCTTTAAAGACAGACAAACCACACACTGTTCATGTCAAGGTTTTTGACTGGAAAGTGATCGTTTCCATGTTCAAACCGTGTACTTTAGTTATAACAGGATTTTAATACGGTTTTTAACAGGAAAGTCCTGATAACAGTTAGCACAAAGCTTCACCTCTGGCCTCATCCTTCAGTCTCTGGACAGACTCTAACAGGTTTTCTTTCTCGTCCAGCTCACTCTCCAGGAAGGCGTTTCTCTCGATAACCTGGTTCATCCTTTGCTCAAAGTCCTCCAGTGACATGATGGTCGCTCTGAAACACACAAACAAAATAAGACATGAGTGTCATGTGTCTAACAACCGGTTAGTTAGAAGGTCAGTGCTCCTAAACGGAGTTTGGAAACACCTTCAGATGTACTCAGGAGAGCTCACAGTGCATTAAGTTGGATTATTTGGGAGAAAAGATGACCTGACTTGACAGTTCAGTGGTACATTTTTCTAAGTACTGTTAACTATAAAAGATATAACTTAGTGATATAAACATCAACATCAACCGTTTACCCCAACTTAAAGTTTTTAAGGGCCATAACACACCAAGTAGAAGCAGCTTTAAACTGTCTGGTTAACAAGAGCAATTCCATCAAGCTGCAGTGCCTCAAGACAGCTCTAACCCACGATAGGCTGAGGGAGGACCAAGATGTTGTTATTTGTACCTTTTATTTTATTTATACCCTTTATTTGTAATATTAACACAATCATACTTTCAACAGGTCCCAACTGAAGAATTAAATCAAATTACATAAAGCTCTATTTTAACAGGATATTAAGACAAATGTAATGCTAAAACAGGTTATTTTCAAACCTATAGATCTCTCATATAACAAAAAAAAATGGGTAATGTCGGTGTTCATGTTCACATTATTGCTAATCCTTAAAGATGGAAAAAAAACACTAAGCTAAATAACACTCACCCTTCTCCATCATTCATGTACACAAACAACATGTGGGCAGGATAAGCTACCTTTAGCTGCATGTTAGTAACAGTCATGAAAAACCTGCAGAAGGCACATTTCTATCATAGCTCCTCTTCTCCTTTCTCCTACAGACAGACATTATTGGTTTTTGCTTGTTTTTGGCATTTTTGTTTGGCATTTTCATTTTGGTTTAGAGGCATGGCTTGAGGATTATGGACTCAACCTCAGGCAGGGGGCCTGGCTTGAGGTGCTGCAGCTGGAACCTTCTCAGCAAGAGTTGTGTGAATATAGTAAGCAATTGTTGATTTTTCTATGGTTTCCACATATGCAGTCTCTGGGCTCAGTTATCTCTTTCTGTCATGCAAACTCAACATTCAGTTTTACTGACCTTGAATTCAAATATTTTTTTATATATTGATTAAAAGACTACACAACAGTATAACTGTGATATGCAAGACATGATGTAAGGGCACCTGCTCATATTTGTACAATTACTGAGCTTAACACCAACAGACCTATTTACTGTGCTAAAAGATTGTCCATCAAGTGTGTGCGTGTGCGTGCGTGTGCGTGCGTGCCCACCTTTTGGCCCTCTCCAGGTCATCATTTGCCTGCTCCAGCTCTCTGATGTATTTGTGAAGATGGTCTCTGATGGCCGTGGTCTCAGCCAGGTCTCCTTCTAGGCTTGAGATCTGCCGGCAAGCCTCAGAGTGCTGTGTTTCATACTTCTCCTGGCAGGGGGATGAGTACAGTGTTAGGAGCAGACAGAATAGACAACAAAATCTGAAGAAAAGGACAACATATGAAGGCTGGAGAACAGCAGAACAAGCAGAAAGTTGCTGACTAAAAATTGTCCTATAAAAGATTGAACTTAAGAGGATACATTTGTACTTTATAGTATAAGTCGTAATTCTACAATTATTTTTAAAATATTGAATTATTTAAAAAGATAGCAAAATAGGAACTTAAATGGTCTGCACTTATATAACGCTTTTCTACCTGTTGGCACTGAAAGCGCTTTACACTGCTTCTTATTCACACATTTGCACTGACAACCACACACACCGATGGGGGCGTGGCTATGCAGCTGGCCAACGCTCACCCCGAGAAACTAAGTTGGGGTTCAGCGTCTTGCTCAAGAACACTTCGGACAAGGAGGAGCTGGGGATTAAACCAACAACTGCGAGATTGGTGGACAACCGTTCTACTTTCCTGTGCCACAGTCACCCAGTACTTAATAAGTAAGAGAATAGACACCTGAAGAAAGCAAATACTACATGAACTGGTTTAAAGTCTGATAGTTCCTTCCCAGAAACCACATCCTCTGGTGCACAGCATAGTGCACCAATTTGTGCATATGTGAAAACTTAGGTCAACATTGACAGACTACGTCAATAAAGAATACAAGGAATAATCCTTCACAATTAATACTATAATCAGAGTGTAATCACAGTAACTTTGTTATCAAACCTTTTCCCTCTGGCAGATGACAACAACAATGTGAGGTATAACATGGCCTCAATTTGCCTTGAGCAGGCTGAAATGCCACCTAGGAGTAAAAATCGTCAACTTCCGAGAACAGAAGCCTTCTGGATAGTTACCACATCTTACAGAGAGTAATACCAATAAATCCAATACTAATACTAATAAAAGTTAAAAAGACAGAAAAGCTACAGACAGAATAGAGTAATAATATTATCAAAAACTAACTAAAATCTCTTAACAAGCCCATATCTAGCAGTTTTTTTCGGATAGTGTGATTTGTTTTTTATAATGCGGTACATTATACATATGTGTGTTTGTCACATTAAAATAAAGGGTATTTTCTAAAGTTATTAACTTTTGTAAATTTGACCTCCAGATCTGAGGTGATCTTTTAATTAAAATCCTTAAAGAATAAAAAAATAATAATTGGGAGACCAGCATCAGTTTGTTTATACTCAAACATGTCTGGATGATATGAAAAGGTATGTCTGTTCTGCAGGCAAGTTCAGTTATATACATGCTGGAAGTCTTCAGTTCGAGCAACAACATGTTAAATACAACTCCAGCAATACTGAAACAAGCTCACTCATCACTAGTTAATACATTGTTTGACAGCAGCCATATGATAAATGGAGTTGCACAACTAGCAAGAGAGCTAACTCCTGACATACCAGAAATCATATGAAAGTCAGAAATCCAAAGAGCTAGATCATTTACCATTGAGGTGATTGATGCTACAGAACCAACTGCCAATACACAACACATGGAGCGATTACCTCATTCACAGCCATTCACCAGGGACACTGCATGATGCATAAAAAAGGACTTAGCTCTGGAAAAAACAGCAAGCAATTTATAGAAAACTTATCTTAAATAGGTGTTTTGTTCTAATGGGACTTTTTGCCTTGTTTATGTTTTAAACTGAGCCGCTGTCTATCAAAACACCAAAATGTTATCAGAAAATAGATAAAAGTTTTTTTTTCTGAAAAGTGAGGAGAGTTAACTGTGATATTACTGGATTGGATTAGATGGAAAGTACAACCATCCCCCCAAGAAAAACCCTAAGCAGGAGTCACCAGTTGTCTTTTTCTGCCCTGAATCAGCCCTCTGTGCAAGTGTGTGTGTGTGTGTGTGTGTGTGTGTGTGTGTGTGTGTGTGTGTGTGTGTGTGTGTGTGTGTGTGTGTGTGTGTGTTCAGACAAGAGACAAATGTACCAGCAAAACCTATTCACCGCAGGCAAATGGGAGCCATAAAACCCATGTACTATCAGCTGATAAACATGGATATCACCCCAGTCAAATCCACTTTAACCGACAGTTGTGTCAAAGCTATATTAATAACATAACTTTCCCTGGAGAACCCGGAAACAGCAGCTTTACACTTTGTTGAAAGCTCTAAAACTCATCTTTAGAAGCTACTTATTCTACAGGCATTTCTGAATGCCTTCAGTAACATTAGGAGCAGATCCTGCATTACAAATACATGTGCATTGTTTATTGTTTTATTGTTAATTTGTCAAGATGAGATGCAACCTGTTGACATTTTTGCAGATATAATAAAAGTACTGCAAGTATTGATAATTTCCCCCCCAAACCTTGTAGTTTTCCAGTTCCATACAAAGGCGACTGTTGGCAGCAAGGAGCTCATGGTTTCGACCCTCACACTGTTTTAGCTCGGTCTCCAGCTCTATCTCATAGTCCCGACTCATCTGCTGAAACTCCTGAAGCTCTTCTTGGGCTTCCTTCGCACTGCACACACAGACACGAAAAAAAAAAAATACTCACTTATGTTTGGAGTTTAACAACGAAACAACGGCATTGTCTAGTTTTGCCAGACTAATGTTTGAGACCAGAAATGTTTGGACTTACAACATAACATTGGCATTTTCCAGTAAACATAAAATAAATTAAACATAAAATTCTAAAAATTGCAGAAATTGGTTTTATTAGGAAAATGCCCAGAGGCTCACATTAGATTCTCTAGCAGGAGTTTGTGCAGACTCACATTTCTACAAACTGAAAATCAACAGTGAAGACAAGGTATTGATTATTTCTTCATAATTTATTACGGAGCCCCAGGCATCCTGGTATTTTTGGTCTTACACACAAATTATTGCCTTGTTCACACAAGATGTGCCTACAAGGTAAAAAAACAAACCACACACACAAAAAATAAACACTTTAGGAAGTGTTAAAAAAAATGGTCAGAAGTAAGGTTGGTGAAATATGCAAAATACTTGGATCATCCTTCTAAAACACAACACTGCAGGCAAATTAACCTAGGGCTGTATTATCGTACCAAGATAAAGTGTACATATTACCAGAGGTTGCGTGTAAAGTCTAAATATATAGATTTAGTATGTGCACACCACTTGAGCAACTTTTACATCTTCATATAAATCAACTGCAGGGAAAATCATAAAAAAATAAGTTATTTAATACGAACTGGAGAGACACACACCTCTGTTGGTGCATGATAGCCTGCTCCTTCCAGTACTCTAGCTCTTGCTTCAGGGACCCAAACTCTGGAAGTTCTTGATCCCCCATCTCCAGTCCTGGGCAGATGCAGATTCGACTGTTGTTAAAAAAAATAACATAAAAAAAAAGCATCAAGAAGCCCTACATTTCACAGAAGCCGCATTATTTGGTCGGCATCAAAATCCACTTGTTCACAAATTAACCTTAACTAACTACATAACAATATAACTAGGTGAATTAAATGAAATGAATAAAAATTGCTTCTGTAAATAATGAGGGCATGACGAATTACAAATTGTTACAATCGATTCATGAAACATATTCAACGTTATTCACATTCAATACAATGAAACTTAAGCTACTCCTGAAATTAATTGGTTAGCAAAATAACGGGTAGTTTGTCATTACGATGACCTCACCGTCTAAACATTACAGAGATTTATCTCAAACAAATATCTACAAACATTAAACCATTCACCATCAAAAGTTGGGAAAATGGTCCAGCGGATAATTTTATGAATGACACTCAAATTAAATGAGCGTTAGCTGCTCTAGCTAACGAAGTTCGGCGTTAACCATTTAAATCCCAGCTGAAGATAACGTATTAGTCACAGCTGTAGATTTAACTTACGATCAAAAGTTTGCTATATTCGAAGCAGCAACGTTATGTTTTATCCAAGTCCTCCTCGTATGCTGGTATTACCACTAACAAAGTTTGTCGGTTAAATTTAAAGTTGAAATGGTGAAAAAAAACTATTTCACAGACTCGCCCGAGTTGAAAATCTCAAAGTTGCTACTGGCTTTGGAAGGACGTCGAACAATGCAAGTTGCCATTCATATTGTCCAGACCAATTCACCAATCACAAGTTAGGTGACAGTCCCGTCTCTTGTTGCTATTAGTTATCTGTCTGTCAATCAAAGTGTAAGAGGCGGGACCAGGATCATTGTCCAATCAGAGTGGTCCTCAGTCTAAAAGCGTCTCGGGGTTTAGATGAATTACAAGAAGCCGGTGCTGCCTCCTAGCGCTATCGGGGCCCATCACCGTTATGTTATTTAGGAAAAACGGAGCTGATGTTGGGGGTTTTCCACGGCAGCAATTTGATGTAAAGTAATACATTACAATCCAAGCATCAGTAGTGGGCCTCCTGTATTTACAGGCACAATACCCTGGGCCCGTTGAAAAGCAACAATAAAGTTCAAAATATGTAATCAAAGCATTGCAATTAACTGTCAAATAAATACTCATAAGACTATTTATTCTTATGATAAGATGAAATAGTTAAACGTGTTCATATTGAAACTGAGACATCTAAACTTGTTTTTACCCATGTGGAGCTTATTAACATCCAGTTTACAGATAATTGATATTCTGACTCATTTTGGGTTTGCTTTTATGATATAAAATTAATTCACATCCCATTGTTGCAATGTAATGTCTTGTTTTCCTTTAAGCTGTTCCCTTTCAGGGGTCGTTACAGCGAATCATGTACCTCCATCTAACCCTGTCCTCTGCATCCTCTTCCCCCACACCAGCTAACTTCATGTCCTCTCTCACTACATCCATAAATCTCCTCTTTGATCTTCCTCCTGACCTCCTGCCTGGCAACTCCAACCTCAGCATCCTTCTACCAATATATTCACAGTTTCTCCTCTGAACATGTCCAAACCACCTCAATCTGGCCTCTCTGACTTTATCTCCAAAACATCTAACATGAGCTGTCCCTCTGATGTCCTCATTCCTGATCCTGTCCATCCTCGTCACTCCCAAGGAGAACCTCAACATCTTAGAGCTCTGCCACCTCCAGCTCTGCCTCCTGTCTTTTCTTCAGTGCCACTGTCTCTAAGCCGAACAACATCTCTGGTCTCACCACCGTCTTAAACATCTTTCCTTTCATTCTCGCTGATAGTCTTTTATCACACAACACACCTGACACTTTTCTCCACCCGTTCCAACCTGCTTGCACTCGCCTCTTCACCTCTTTTCCACACTCACCGTTACTCTGAACCGTTGACCCTAAGTACTTAAAGTCCTTCACCTTCTTCACCTCTGCTCACTGTAACCTCACCGTTCTACCTTGGTCCCTCTTATTGACACACATGTATTCTGTCTTACTGCGGCTAAGCTTCATTCCTCTGTTTTCCAGAGCAGACCTCCACCTCTCTAGATTTTCCTCCACCTGCTCCCTGCTCTCACTACAGATCACAATGTCATCTGCAAACATCATAGTCCATGGAGATTCCTGTCTGACCTCATCTGTCAGTCTGTCCATCACCAGAGCAAACAAGAAGGGGCTCAGAGTCGATCCTTGATGCAGACCCACCTCCACCTTGAACTCCTCTGTCACACCAACAAGACACCTCACCACGGTCTTACAGCTCTCATACATGTCCTGCACCACTCTAACATACTTCTCTGCCACTCCAGACGTCCTCATACAATACCACAGCTCCTCTCTCTGCACCCCGTCATACGCTTTCTCTAAATCTACGAAGACACAGTGCAATACTATCTGTCCTGCATACCTGTGCTGAAGACCAAACCTGCCCATCACATTCTCATCACCTCTTACCTACATGTCCATTGAAATCTGCAAAAATCACTAGTCTCTCACCTCTGGGGATGCACTGCATCACTTCACTTAACTCACTCCAGAATTTATCCTTTTCTTCTAACTCACATCATACCTGTGGGGCATAACCACTAACACTGAAAGCCCTGAATTTCCAGCTCACAAACTCCTCTTTCAGGATAACTCCTACTCCATTTTTCTTCCTATCCGACCCATGGTAAAATAACTTGAACCCTGCTCCTAAGCTTCTAGCCTTGCTACCTTTCCACCTCTTCTCCTGGACACATAGTATAACCACCTTCCTTCTCTGCATCATGTCAACCAACTCTCAAGCTTTCCCTGTCATAGTGCCAACATTCAAAGTCCTTACTGTCAGTCCTACATTCTTAGCTTTCCTCTTCTCTCTTTGCCCTCAAATACACCTTGCTCCTCTTCTTCTTCGACCACCAGTAGCCCAATTTTCACCGGCACCCTGTAGGTCAACAGCACTGGTGGCGGTCGTTTTTAACCAGGGCTGCAACCTATGTATGGAAGTCAGATTCAGCATGGAAGTCAGATTCGGTGTGGAAGTCATGATTTAAGTCATGTTTAATTTGACACGTGTTTTACGTCGGATACCCTTCGTCACACAACCCTCTGCATTTATCCAGACTTGGGACTGGCATACCTGTATGAAGACACTAGCTTGTGACCCCTTGTGGTTGCATTCCATTATTCTAGTGCAATGTAATGTAATGTAACCTTTATTTATATTGCACTTGACAACAATCAGGGATTGACCTAAGCACTTTACAAAAACATAAAACATTAAAATATTAAAAAGAGAAGAATAAAATAAAACAATAAAAATAACAACAGTCTGAATCGCTTAATGCCGGATTGAACAAGTGAGTCTTATGTTCGTTTTAAAAATTTGGAGCTTAAATATAACACAAATATCATCTTAGGGGCAATAATAGCAAAGACCCTGTCACGCCAGACCAGAACAATAGGGGCTTTAAATGTAAGTAATAATATCTTAAAATTGACTTTCAAGTGAATAGGAAGCCAATCCAAATTATGAGATTGCACTAGTCAGAATAACAACCCCATCTCATTGCTGTGACTTGTCCGATCAATTTTACTAGACACAAGCATTGCTACACTATATAATTCACATTTAACTGGAATGTTGTTGGAAAAGAGTGTTTTCTGTGTGCTCATCCAACCTACCTGTGTAAATTAAGGTTATATAAATCTTGTGTTTTTCATTTTATTGAATGTGTTTTTTCCTGGTAGAAATAGGCTTTCATTCATTGGAAGATATAAACTTAAATCTATGATTTTTTTTTAGACCTCGGTACATAATCATGTTGTGTTTTAGGTTTTTGGGCCCTTTAAGACCCCATCTGTGGCACTTACATTAACTATAGAAGATTATAGAGGGAAGATGCATTAGCAGCATATTTGACTGGGGAATTTTCCTTCTGGATTGTAGGGTCAGAGGTCACACTGTCTACCTGCAATCCACATGCTCCATCACTAGTGCACAGATCTGTCATATGCACACACACAAACACAAAAAACACACACATATGTATGTAGAGAGAAAGAGTAGTGCCAAGAGAAGGCCTCACTGGTGTAAAGCAGAAGTATCAAGCCTTGTAAACAGAGCTAAGGAATTTCACTGCTTGTTTTTATATTCAATAGCACAACCAAAACATCATAACAAAAATTATAAGCACAAACAATAAAAAAGTGCTGCCTGTTGGCAAGTTCACGATACTACCTTCACATTGAATTAACAGGGAGGTGGAGGAGAGAGGAGAAACAGTTTGCCTTCTGAGTTCGACTTGTAGTAAGGTTGTGGGAGGAAAAACTTTTTTTTATTAAAAATGTTTTCAATATTGAACAAGACTGGGATCTTTTCCTGCCTTTACCAAATGCTTCAAGCCCCTGAATGTAATTATAAAATGATTTTAGAAGGGAAACATTAAGAATAAGGTGTCCAAACTTTCACTGGTACTGTATACCCAGTATGAACATAGGTAGAACATAGGTACAAATATATCTACACATTTACCTAAAGCGGGTCACAATTTCACCTAAAATGGACTTGACGGTGAAGGTGTACTATATAAGCATCATTTCTAGGAGACAGGGTTTGTAAAAAACTAAATGTTTAAAACCAAATGTTTCTCAAGTAGCTATAGGGCCACAGCACTTCCAGTATATGGTAAATACTTCTTGGCTTTGGCATAGAAAAGATCAAATGTAATAATATCCAACACACAAGGAGAATACATACATACAACATTATTAATATTACATTATTAATAGTTCAAAATCCGTAACAGTCAGTAAATTGTGTGCGTATATGAAAAATAGTGACACTGGCCATCCATACTTTCCAACTACTGACATGTTCTTCAGTTTTTCTAGAGTGGTTTCAATTTGTGGGTACTAGTTTAGCAAAGGTCAAGCTCAAAGGCCTCCTGCTCGCCCTCCTTTCAGTTTTCCTTCTGGATCTTTTGTTTTTTTCGTGCTAACCGGGCCTCACGCATCTCCTCCAGAGTCTTACGAGGGTCTATGATGAAGGCAAACGCAACAGCAGCAGTGCCATCGCCGTTCTGCCGAGAGAAGCACAGAAAGGTGGCCCAGAGAAAGGCGCAGCAGCCCATGAAGGCCGTCCGCATGTACAACGGCATCAGGACAAAGTTCAGAAACTGTGATAAGGCAGCAAGATGAAAGGCCAGAGAACAGGTTGGGGAAATGAACAGGAAAAGTTGCAGTGATGATAAATGCACTGTCACAGGTCGAAAATGTCACAAAACACAAATACCTACATGACCTGTCAAAGTGAAACAGTCCAAAAAATATAACAATGTTCTTCATTGTTTGTTTTGCATGTTGTCATTTAAAAAGAAAATGTTATATCTTATAAGAAAACTGTACATATAATGTGCACATTTGAAATAACCTTTTAAAATACAGTTGAGTTTCTGATAATAATTAGCCTTCATTTACAATTAAGTTATAGCCATATAATTGGAATTTTAGCATCGTTCTTGTACAATAAGACTAAAAATTGTTTCCATAGTTACCTGCATGAATGGCCAGTACATAAGTCCAGTCTGAAAGTGAAAATATGACATAACTTAAGTGTTTTTTGAAGAGAGACTCAAAATCTGCACAATCATTCTGTATTTTACTGCCTTGATATATTATGGGAGATCAATTTTGAATTTAAAAATCGAAAGATGAGGATTGTAGCTTGGAAAGTGCGTTAGGTTTGGAAACTTCTTAAATATACCACAAACCATCTTTTAAACTCTGTGTCTATCCTGGAAGCAAAGGAGCATCACACTGCTCCTGGCTTGCAGCATCCAAGTTGTTTTTATAAACTGTCACAAGAGGGACTTGGGAGTGAATTTTGGATATAATTGTATCGGTATGATTGATTGTAGCATTGTCTCGTCCAATGTCAGCTGGACGTGGTTTCAAAAACACTTCTCTATATATCTCTATACTATCAGAGCAGCAGGACATTGTGATTTGCAGGATTTCAGCTCCTAGGCGTCCTGAAACTCGACTTTTTATCCCCTTGCAGTAGTTACGTATTGAATTACCCCGCTTGCTCCCGAGCCTTCTGTCCGTGGCAGTGGCATAATCTAGGTTAATCTGTTGTGAGCTCGCAGCAGCAGCAGTTACCGTGTGTAACGGGGGGGCTTTCCCTCGCTTCATGCTACTGGAGCCTTATTTACCTTCCAGGTGTTGAAAAACTTGTCCCTCCAATCTTCAAAGATGTCTTCTTTACCCTCCAAGAAACTTACACCTGCAGGAAACAGCAGAGTTTTACTCAAGTGTGCGATTACCCACAATCTAAACACTCTGCACCTCGGAACATGTGACTTTATGGGCGAGAAATTATGACAGGGAGCTTCAACGCCTTATACTGGCTGCAGTGTTTGTATATTACCTAATTGTAGGCTGTTCTTTACTTTGAAGATTTGTGTACACAACTGGTCTACCTGAGAAATTGCGTTTTATGAGAATTTATGTTGCTATATACATTTTATATAGATTTTGAATATAAATATATATATTTAAAATAAAAATTCAATTTTATCAAAGGCATAAGGTGTGTGTATTGTTGATTTGACACAACGAAATCTTACCTGTGTAGAAAACACTGGTGGCCAAAGGCGATGCGAAGCTTTGGTCCAGCAGCAGCTTGCGGAAAACCATTCCGGCAGACTTTCCAGGGAACCGCCTCTCCAGGGCTCGTAGCCAGAAATAATTAAAGTTTCCATGGAAACTGATTGCCACGATGGCCACGTTGCGAGTGTGTTTCCAATCTATCCGCTCTTTTTGGGCAAGGAGCTGATGGACCAGGTCACCACCGGCGAACAAGCATCCGTACAAAGTGACATTGGCCAGCCAGGGGAATCGTTTGGCGGCTTCTTTCAATACCACTCTCCTCATTTTGGCCCCGAGGGGGACACGGTGGGACCCCGTTGAAGTCTACAAAATGTTGCTGAATTGCTCTAAATAGCTAAAGACGTATGCATGGAGGGTAAATTAATTTGAGTAGACCTTGATGCCAACGGGCTGGCCGCCACTGAGCAATCCATCTGTGCGCGGTAATCAGGGAGGGATTAGACCTTTTCACTGGCTGCAAGAATATCACACATTATCAGAACTCAGATGACTAATGAAAGGTAGACTCTGCAGACACCCTGGACGGCATTCGTGCGTTATGCGTAAAATGTGCCATTGCTCCACTTTAGTCTCTTGGTGAGAGCTTCTCCAATAGTAGTTTATGCAAGAAAGCGTAAAATTTGTACGATGATTACAAAAAAGTAATCTTATCGAAACGGTTAGATATAACAAAAGAATAAAGTCCAGCTCTCTGGGTCGGCGTGTCACTTCTGGTGAATCAGGTGCCTCTCTAACAAATCCAGCGAGTCAGGCGCTAATCTCACGGATTGTCCCGAGCCGCTGAAACGTCCAACCCTGTCCGACTACGTCACTGATGTCAACAGCAGCAATCCGCTGCGCAGCTCTGTCCCGATGCGCTTTCATCCAGTGTGCGTTGTCACTAACAAGACTGTCAACAGTCAAAAAGGCACTGGAAACTAACAAATATTAAAATGTGAGAAGCCGGAGAAGGTGCATTTTTGGGGCAGATTGAAGGATTGTTACCGCTTTTTAATCAGCCTCAAACTTAAAATGTAAAGCCCCTGTATGCAAATTAACACACTTGTTTAAACAAGGTCAGCGTCCAGCTGCAAAGTGCAAACTGGTGTTTTTTTTACACCACTAGAGGTCGTTATCGTTTGGCACTGAACATTGCTTCTGTTTTAGTATCTTCTTCGAGACGTTTCTAATTTAGAGCCAAGGCTCAGCTGCACTCAGTTCTGACAGTTGGTCATAAAAAACAAGACACTGGATAATGTTAATATGGGCGGTAAACTTTCCAACATGTTACACATTGGATGTTCAATCAACTAAAAACTAAAATTATTTGCGGACCTATAGGCTATATTGATAATTACATTGATGGCTGATGGTCTTATTTTAATCTCAATGATGAAAAAGCTCAATCTTGCCCAGTTCCAAATGCTGTTCAGTGCATTTTAATGTTCATACCAGTTACATGAACATACAGTCATAGACTTTTTTAAGCCTTCTAAGTTTATTTGTGCATTTTGGAACTTTAGGTACCATATAATTACTTGACCAATAAAAAATGTATGCAATGAACAAATGATCAAAATATCAACGAAAATTATCTATGGTCCCTTTAAAATTAGACTTTGCTACAAAGCTGCTCTAAAAGAGCAGAGATGATGTGATTTTCCAGTTTAAATGCCAAACACATTTGTGACAAACCAGACTTTACAGAACCAACTGAGATCGAGTGAAATTGAGGCTTTTATGGTGCTGGGTGTTCAGGCCCCAGCAGTTGCCTGTTATGCTCCAGCCTTGGGTTTGGACTCGCTTCAAATCATTTCATCAGTCACACTTCGACCAGAGAGGGGAGGGCGGTGCACGGCTCCATGCCATTGGCTGGTGTTCATGTCGCTCCAAAAGATCTTGACTCTGATTTGTTGTTGCAATTAAACCCTCGGAAGTGTCATTTTTGGACTTGAGCAAAACTTCAGCCAACAGAGCGGTGCAGTGGTGGCGGCTTCGATTTGATTCACAACTTTCGGGACTAAATGGCCATCAGAAAGCAGTAAAACAGGTACGTTTCCAAAGAAATTCTCAACATAAAAGCGGGAAATTTACTTTACTTTTAACTATAATATGGTTTTGATAGTAAATGCGGATGTTGGGTTTGGTCTCCGAGAAGAAAGACGAGTTTCGTTGTCTTTTGACCCAAGCTAGCCCCAACTTTCCTGATTTAAAACGCTTTACACCTTCAAGTGACACTAATGTCCCGCTAACTAGCAAAGTGTGGCTTTCATGACAAAACAAGTTTGCCCTAACGGATTGGTACAACTTCTACGGTTGCTACGGACACGTTTTTTTTCGTTTGTTCGTCTGTTATTGTGATGATCTTTTTCCATATAAATACACAATAAGTCCTGGTGGATACTATCTGTTGTTGCCATCGTTATATGCATTCGAGTGTTGTTTAGCGAAAGGCTTCAAGCCCGAATTTACCCAAATACATTATTTTTTTAGGAGAACTTACTGTGTTGTTATTATTGTGTATCAGATTTAGTCGAGAGTATGGCCAGTTTAAAAATAAGACCTTTCTGAATAGAGTTTGGGATAACATCTCTCTACACCCCGGGTAGGTACCAGATTCTCTGCGATAGACCCACTGAACTGTATCCTGGTGAGATTCCAACACGAATATATGCAAATAGGCATTTTACCTACCCGCACTGTTAAGGAAGACAAATCTTTCAGGGTTAATGCTTGAGGGTGGGGGTTTAACTTGATGAAAATAACTCCAAAATAAGGAAGTTATTAGGAGCCCGTTTAGACATGTCTGTCTCCTGTTGTATCGTTTTGTCAGTGGTCTGCTGTAACCAGAATAATGTGGGTTTGGACTTGAGTGCCTTTCATAATTTTCCTATTAGTCAGAACAAGCTCAGGATGCCTGAAGGAAGTGCATGCAACTTCTGTTAAGTCTATGGAAAGATAAAACTTTTAAAATTCAAAGTAGGTCATAAACCTTTTATGTTTTCATGTGATTACCAACAGCTCACCTCATGTAAAGTTTAAGACCAGTCAGGACTTTGTTGTGTCGGAACCACATCTTTTCGAGGGACTTGTGAAACAGGACAGTAGGAGATCCTTCCATGCAGGATGACCTAAATTCTTCACAAAGCACACTGGCGTCTGCATTTTCTAGCTGCTTATTTACATAACAGGCATAATACATTATAAAGGCATCAGGAGATGACAGTTTATTTCTAGCCACACCCATATGATATAAATAGACAGAGATAGAGATTTTCTGTGCTATAGCAAAACCAGCTTGACATTTGCTTGGCTAAGTGCCATGCATTCACTTAAAGTCTTTAGTAGGTTATGGAGAGAAAAAGGGATTATTAACTGCAAGATTAAATTGAGAAGATTGAGAGAGATGGTGAGAGCAATCTCAAAGGCAAGCACTCACTTTGGAGGATAAAAAAAAAAGAAAAGCTGTGCTGTTGGTAATTTTTAATGGCTGGACTAAAGGCTACTGCTGTTGTGGCTTTTCTGTTAGCAGAAAGATGTGTGTGAGAGAGAGGAGGACCAATGTTAGTGATGTGTGCTGTACATCAAATATTGGTGAACAAGGTCATCTGTAAGCAATGGACAAACTTACTTTATCAGCTGCAACGTCTGTCAGTACCTATTTTGATTATTTTGAATAATCATTTTAGTGAAAATAATTCATCTCTCAGCTTCCCAGATGTAAAGACTTAGATCGATATACACAGCACTAAATTTGGGCCTTTTTACAACCGGTCAGAAAAAACATGCAAATAGCAGTTGAACATCAGGGTCTTAAGGAAATTATACATCAATAAATTAACATTTCTTTGACTAACAACGCTCACATTTATCAAGACAAAGATATGCAGATTAATTAGAAGTAAAATAAAGCATTAAGTGCAGCCCTACAACAGGACCATCAAATCATAATTTTGTGAATTATATAATTTTTTTTGTACATGAAAACATCATGGTGCATAGATTTTATATTCAGAGCGAGTTGCACTTTCTATAAAGGTGAAATGAACACTGAAAAAGATCACTTACTATAGGAGAGTAGCAATAAGAGGGTGAGTCACGTGGTTCTTTTGTTGGCTGTTGTGTCAAAAAGCTGTTTATTACTGTATAGATGGGAAATACAGGTCAAGAAAGTAATTAAATGCATCTATCCTGTACTTAATTACTTTTAGTACACTATATTTTCTAACATATTATTTTGCATATAATGTTGAGATACAACATTTACAGCAGTATGCTGTGTCTGAGTCACCCAGCAATACTCTGCATACTGTATGTGACAGAAGCATAACTCCTGTTAGCAACTTCCTCTTTAGATGCAGTCAAGGAAGCAAAGCCGACCACAGTAGGAGTAGGAGGCCAGGTACAGTAGTGTCGCTAGATTTAGCTTTGAGAAGGACGAGCAAAAGATTAATTTGATATAATAGAAGATGATACACCTGCTGTGTGAAGTTACAGATTTGTAGTCCAGTGCATTAGTAACTTATTTGATTTCATACATTTCATTTGGTCTCTATGATCATACAGTGTCTTGTATTGAATTTAGAATATTATATAATTTATGCTCACTATTCCCACTAACCAGTATGAGAATCCTGCAGTAGGTATGATCAATAGTATATGGAATTATTATTATTATTATAAGTGATTAATCATAGAAAAATTTACCAAGGACAAATGCATAACCTTTATTTGTTTCAGCATATTGTTAATGAAAAAGATTTGTTTCAGTTAAATAATCAGTTTTTATCAGAAATATACATCTGTGACAGGAAGTCCTTTTTAAGCTAGTGTACAAGGAAATTCATCACATTTTCATTTTTTATTTATACGTGTTGTGAACAGATTTTTATCTTGTTGTGTCAGTTTTTTATATGACGTTCAGTTCAGCCGTGCTGTCAAAGCCAGAAAAGTGTGTCAGTAGTGATATATTTGTACATTGCTGCATTTAATGAATGTTTGCTTTTAAAACCCTTGTGTGAAAGTGAAATGAAATAAATGAATGATGTTGAAATACATATTATTTAAAGGTATACACTGTATAGTATAAAACGGATAAAAAGTAGTAGTTGTCTAAAGTCAGTTAATAGTTATAGTTGGTTTGAAGCTCTGAATTACAGCCTGACTAGGACGTTACTGAAAACGCCTATGCTATGCATCCGTCCTGCTACATACTGGACTACATAACTTGATGTTACACACTGCCAAGTGATTTCAGCTATGTGCTAAATGCTAAGACACAAAGATTTAGCTGTTGTTTAACTCTTCTATAAGTGTAATGTCAAATTGTCCCTGAGGGAGGTACTGAACTCTAAGTTGGTCCCGGTGGGGCAGATGAGCACCTTGTAAGGCCGCTGCCATCATTGATGTGTGTGTATGAATGGGTGAGTGAGAAGCAACTGACCATTTACTAACACTAGCTATGCTAAAATAAACTGTGCTGAGGGTTTGATTAGACAAACTCCCTTAGCACCTTAGCTGTAGTGCCGAAGACTCAGTGTTACCCCAAAAACTAAAAAGCAGCAGGCCAGCAAACTGCCAATCACAATTGTTAGTCAACACCTACTGTAAACTGCAGACAACAAAGCTTTCAATGAGCCCTAAATTCTTTTTAATGTATCAATGAATTTCCCTAATACACTTACTGGAGGACCATTACTAAGCAGTTAAGAAAATCTTGTGTCCTGGACATCGAATGGCATTGTAGCTACAGGCCAGCATCTAGTCCTTCAGCCACCGAGCACTTTAAGGTTTAACAGACTGGCTTCAGTCTCCAGCTGTGGTACTTGTTGACTCGTTTAACCCAATCAAAAGTACTTTAGCTTTAATACTTTAAGAATTTTGTTGGAGTCATGTAGAGTTGCTGTGAAAATCTTTGTCACTGTGTCTGTGTGTGTTATGGCGTTATCAGTGTTGTTTTAAAAGTAGATGAACTATGTTGATGTTACATTGTTCAGTGCTGTCGGTTTTTCCATACTGCAAATGACTTTAACCCTCAGCCTAAACAACCAAACACAGTAGAGCAGCAGCATTATTTCAGTGATGTTTGCTAATGAATCTTAAAGGTAACAGGAAGGAGCTTCATAAACTGACATTCTATTACTTTCAATAAAAGCAAAGTATTATTTTGGGGTCAATGCTGCTTTTAGTTTGTGTGTATTAGTATTAGTAAGTATTGTGTTGTGGCCACAGCACAAAGTGTCTCTGAATTGTATTTAGGGGTCAGTTATTAGTCAAATTGCACGATGCCGAGTATTGAAACCAAGTCAATCATGACGTGGTGTGTGTTGTTAGCTGAGTAGTAGCTGGAGGAAGTGGTTTTCTTGTTGCAACATATCCTTTATCAGTTAGAAGGCTCTGCATGCTATGTTGTACTTTGTAGTTTTTGTGGAGGGTGCAAGGTATTAAATGTTTGGCCCCATATCAATTTTTATTCTTTACACGCTGCATTATTTTCACTGTAGACACTGTATAGCAGCCTTAGGCTACTGTATTTGAGTCTGTCACCAAAGGTTCAATTCATCATAAAATCTCACATTCTTCATTGAACTTCATTCACTGACTCAGCTGAATTAATTTATGTATTTTACATTTTTAACAGGGTTAGCTTCATAAATGTTACTTATGCAAAACCTATTGCACATGCCGTTTAAACCTTTGTGTAAAACCTCAAACACTAGAGAGAACAGCATTAATTCCCAATCAGCAGGTAAATATGTGGCTAAATTAGAACCCTGTGTTCAAAAGATTAAGCTTAAGTAATTTGTTTCTATTTCTGAACACATTTGGACCTAATGTAATTCCTGCTTTTATCATGTTCACGGTTACAATGTTTTGATACCACCTAGTGCTATATTTTAAAGTCATACACAGGTTGTCTGGAGATGTTCATGAAAGATGGTTGATGCAAACCCTTGAAGGGTTTTCACTTCGGTAAATAGCTTGTTTATGTCATCTTAACTAAGTGCTGTAAATAGCTAAATATAACCAATAAACACTGTCCAGTTTAGCTGTTTGTTTTAGGTATGAGGTAGTTTCATTATACAGTGTTTCATTTAGGTAAAATAGATCTTTAGCATTGCATCATTTTTTTGGGTCTATTTTTTAATACACAGTGATGAAGATTAATTTTAATGACCTTGAGACTTGTGTAGCATCAATGTTTGCATTCTGTTCAGTTTCATGTTCCATATTAGGCAGAATTTAAGGCAATACTAAAATGTTAGCAACAAGCTATTGTAGGCTGACAGATGTCAGTCTGGCTCATTTATCAGTCTAGCTTTTAGTGTAATTATTCTCACGGGATAAGGCGAAAGGACAAAAAAAAAATATGAAAAGAAAATGGCTTATTGGTTTGCTGTCTGTCTTTGTGTTAATATTGTTTGTATTTACATAAATAATGTTAATGGTCTATAATAATTCCATCAGTACGCACATTTAAAGTCAGCAGTGAAAATGAAGACGACTCCTAAGGACAAGAGTCCAGACTTTTTGAGGCGTTTCTGCCATGGGCGACACTAAACACTGGAGTGTGTTTGTGCCGGGTGTTAGATTGTACTGGTCATTGCTTGTGTTTGGTAAATATTCCTCTCTTTTGTGTATTAGGAGGTTGGAGGATGTCTGTGGAGGTGGACTTGTTGCTGCAGGAGGCAAAAGAAAGCATTGAGGCGGCCCAGAACTACCGCAGTGAACTCCAGCAGCGCCTGCATGGCCTCAACCAGGCTCGCAAACAGGTACAGCAGGTTGTCCACACCTGTATACATGTATAGAATAAAGTAAACAGGCTGAATGGTGCCATCGTTTAGAAATGTATAAACCGGATTGTATTCCTGTGCGTGGCCTCTTTTTGGTTTTCCTTCTGGTTCACTTCTTTTCTAAAGGGCAATGGCATATATGACTGCAACCAGTTTTCCATTTTTTTAACCCTTACTGCCCTTTTTGTCTGTTTTAAATACACTATCTCTTAAGTCAAGCAGGTCAGGGAAATGTGAAGTGTACTAGGCCCCTGACCCAAAATTATCCCATGAGAGTGTGTTCTCCCTCTCTCTGCTATCTCTTCCTTCCTCTTGCTGTCTAGATTTACCCGTCCAGCTGCTCACAGTAAACAATGCTGTTTCCTGTTTCTATGGATGCACTGCAAGCCTTAAAGGAGAGGATATCAGAAGACAAGGAGGGGAGAGGACTGAGACAAGACCCTTGTCCAAAAACATGAGGCTCACACTTATTTGAAACTTATCAATGATACTAATAATAATTACTATTATTATTATACTTGATCTAACTCCTTCCGGTTGCCTTTGAAGATGGCACTCTATGAATCTTGCTATGTGTGGCCAATTGGACGCCACCTCAATGATGCTGAGGATGGATAAAATAAAAACATACAACGGACATCTGTCTCAAAAGAGATTAAAATGAGCACAGTTTTGAATGTGTTAAAAAAAAAAACTTAAATACAATGTGTGTTTGTGTGCGTGATACTCCTGCTCCTCCATCCCATGGGGGGCATAGCCTTCAAGTGTCCCATTGCAGGGCTTCTTCAAAACCAGATTATCGTAATCCAGGAAACATTAAACACTGGGACACACAAAGACAATAAAAAAGGAGATGGCAGAATGTGTGTTTGAAAACTCAGACAATACTATCACTGCCCCATCTTGTCTTTGTAAAAGGAGGAGTCCAAACATTTGGGAAAACTCTTTGTCTGTTTCTGTTTTGTCTGATGTCAGCTCATCTCCTCCCATGTCAGAAAAATGCTTTTGTCATATTTTTAGTTGACTGTTGGTTTATCCACCCTCAAATATTGATGATCGTCTGTGTCGGACTGGCAGTCACCAGGAAGTGATGCGATGTTGCCCTTGGAACATGTCCTGTGTTGCTCAACACAAAGGTTCTGAGCGTATTCTGACAAAAGTATAGTGTGTGTATTTTCCATTCTCATTGTCATACTGTTCTTTATCAGTGTAGCATTTGTCAGTTAGTCTTCAATTTGCTGCTACCTTTACACTAACTCAGTATACTCATTGTGAAATTCCGGTGTGTGTGTGTGTGTGTGTGTGTGTGTGTGTGTGAGTGTGTGTGAGAGATGGTGTATGAAAGGCATGTGTTGCAAGGAGGAAGTGAAACATGAGCTTTACCAGCAACTACTCGCAGTGAGGGTAGTTTGTGGCAATGTTGTGCTCATATCATCGTCATTTTAGTTTTACTACCACTTCTGTGCAGTAGCAGTAGGAGTAGTAAAAATAGTTTTCCTCAGAGCTTCATCATTGTCCATTGTTACTATTTTTATCTGCTTTATGTTGGCTAAGATCGACAGTATCCTGTTTTTTTGTTTTTGTTTTCTTTTAAAAAGATAAAATTATGTGTATGTGATAAATACATAACATTATGTTCTCATTAGTAGCTGAGAAGCTTGATGCTTAGAAGGTTAGAAGGTTTGGAAATGTTTCAGTCATCAATGTGACGGTGTTTCCAAAGCTTTTTGTGGGTAACATGACTTGATTGAGAGGTTTTAGGGTTCCTCGCTTCTGGCTGACTGCTGTTGTTTGTAATGCTACTGTGACATTGTAGTGATGCCTTATTTGCCCCCAGAATTGTTAACATATCCTCAAACTCATCCCATTTTTTTCAAAGGCTCACTTCTGCACTTTGCCATCTCCTTCCTCTTTACTTTTCTAAAGATCCGGGGAAGTTCAGGTCAGGCCCGTGAGACCCTCCAGCGGCACTTTGCCGTGCTGCAGGCAGGAGCGACTCGGTTGCTGAATGAGCGACTGGCCGCCCTCCTGGCTGAGGTGGACGCCATAGAGGCCAACAGCGTCAAACCACTAGATGACTGCCAGAGCCTCATTGAGAATGGGGTAGGCCAGGCAGATGAGCTGCTGAGAGAAGGTGGGTCCCACAAATACGACCCTCCTCTCACATCTCTGTTGGACAGACACCATGAACACATCTGCAAAACATTTATTTTTTTCAGGCAGGAGAAAAATGGTGCTTGTTTTCTGTGCTGTCTTGTTCCTTCTTACTTCTCTGGGTCATGAAGTTCTGGAATTAAAAAAACTGTGTATCATACTGTGTAATCACACATTGTAAAAATACCAGACAGTATTTTACTTCAGATAACACATATAAGGAAGTCACACTTGTAAGTATACAAAGTCTCTCTCTCTCTCTCTTTCTCTACCTCAGGGGAAGCAGCGCTACGTTGTGGTCTTGGAGAAAAGGAAGACAAACTGGGCAGTTTCACCAAGAAGGCCATGCATATCCAACTGGACAGGTATCGCAGATAATTGCCTGATATTTTACTCAGTATTCTATGATTTTGTTTTAATTAATTATAATTAATGGCTGCTCTTATATAAAGGTTTTTACATAACCACTCTATTGAAATCTTTACTGTTTCACAGTCTGCCAGAGGTACCGGCATTGGTGGATGTGCCGTGTGTTTCAGCCCAGCTGGACGACTCCTTGCTGGGGCTGCTGAGGGAACGGGTGTCTCGCCATGGCTCCGTCTCCTCCCATCCCCCCGTCCAGATAGAAGAGCTACAGGAGAGGCCGGGTGGCATTCTGGTCCGCTGGTGTAAGGTCGGCAAAGAAGAGAGAGAAGAGATGCAGATACAAAAAAAGATGCTCCCATAAATGGTAAACATGGTTATGTCCACACAAATCATTTGTAATTTTATTGTTCTATGTGCCTTAGGTGGATGAGGACTTTGCAGCAGCAGACTATCGGTTGCAATATCGGCGGTCTGGCAGTGGGGGGAGCCAGTATGAGGATTCTTACATTGGTCGGGACTGTGAGTTCCTAGTTCTCCACCTGGACCCTCACACAGAATATCTTTTTAGGGTCTGCGCCCGCGGGGAGGGTCGCAGCGAATGGAGCCCCTGGAGCGTCTCACAGACAGGATACACCACACTGGCACCACATGGTAAGTGAAGACGTTTGATCTGACCTCTAAATATTGGTGGAACTGTTGCTGCGAAGATTGAAATGTCGTGACCATGTCCAGTCCTGGTGGAAAAGTAGGTAACTCAAACAACCAATGTTTCTTTAAATGTATTTGATCCATATGTAGCTAATGGTAAAAATTGCCACGTTTCCATTGATTGGCTTGTTTCCCATTATTGTAAATTAGGGCAGGCCCAAATTCCTTTTACTGCCACAATGGTTTGACACCATTACTCAGATTCTGTTTGATATGACCCCTTGCCTCACCTATACAGGACTTTACATTGCGGGTGACTATGACTAGGGATGCTGACAGATTCTCAGATTTGTATTTGCAATTATGAAGTTGTGGAAGTCAGAGATGTGGTATTCATGATGCAGTTTCTCCACTGTCTGCCCCTGTGTCCATCAGAGGGTGGGGCAGCTCCTACTCACGCCACACAACAGACAAGGCAGAGACCAGCTGAAGTGAAACACAGGTTGACAAATTAATGTTATGCCCTCTAAAAACTCAGTGAGTATAAATCCATAAAAGCAGTTTGTTAAAAACACCATTAAAACAAAAATAAACATGCCATGTTAACTTTGCCCATAGTCTTAATCCACTGTTTGTATGTGTTAATCATTAATTAAGAGTTTGTTGACTAAATGCTTATTGCTATGAATACACTACGGGAAGAGCTTTCTTTTCGTTAGGATGCAGCAACATGAGTTATCAATATTACTATTTAATATGCATTGCATCAGGTATCACAATATTGTAGCACATATAAACCCTAATCAATAATTTCTTTATCCTCTATAACAGATCATCTATAGTTATAACCACTCAATAGTTGATTAACCAGCCAGTGGTGAAAGAAAATTAGTTAATCTCAGCTCTAACAATAGTGCTAAGGTTACATTTGAATCACTTGAAATAAAGTATATCAGTAATCTTATGGTAAAATCTGGGAAGAGAATTGCTCTCAGGATCAAGGACAAGCGTCTTATGTTGTCCCCGTCATTCTGTTGTGATGAGGATCAGAGCAGACAGAATAGGTAGTCGGGTTCTGCTAGGATTCTGGTCCTTCGGCCTGATGTCTAGATGAACTTGTAGCTAAATTGAATGATTGGCCACAAGGTAACTTTGGTAAAGGTTAACTGGTTGTAAGCAGTGGGATTCAGGATTCCAGTGCATGTGCAAATGTGGCTTTATCGTGCAGAGGTGCTTTCAATGCCTCGTGTGGCTCAGACTCACAGAACAATACTGGCAACAGTGTTGAGATACTGGATTCTCAGAGTTTGAGAGAGGCTTGCACTTGTAAACAATCAGAAAATTTCAGTCATTTCTGTTCCATTTTTTGGTTTTACAGCTTATTTATTCTAATTTGAAAATACACAAGAGGCTGTGCAGAACACGATGGAGAACAGCAGACAGAAGAGCATAACCAAGCAGCTGGACAGCAACAGTGGGCTGATTTTGAGTTTCATGCTGTCACTAGTTTACGTTGCATATTGTAGTTTTAACTTTGGTAATGTACAATGCAGTAGTAGTAGTATGTGAACAATGTAGTTTGTTCACGGTGAAACAGAGAAACAGGAAGTCAGGGTTTTAAATTAGAAGTAATTTATTGTAGCAGATGCCCACATGCTAATACTGGTTTGAAAATAAACACATTTCTGTTCGTTTCAAATGCTCCCTTCTCTCAAAAGATAGGGAGATGTAGCTCAGTGACCCCTGCCTCAGTGGTCTCTACCCAGAATTTGCCTGTGAGATTTCTGCCTCCACCATACTGTATGAAACTAAACCTGATTTGGTTTGTTCTGATCTTAGCACTAAAAAATAATTGTAAACATGGCTGTTACCATTCACATCCTTTCAAATCACCTATAAACAATTGCTATCCAGTGTGGTGGGGTAGAGATTATTTAGCTGTCAGAAACTACAACTGTGTGTGCGTGTGTCTGATCTCTCACTTTAACAGAGTGGTGTCCGGGCACCGAGGGCTACATTCTGAGCAGCAGGAGAAACATTGCCCTACGCAGTGACTCCTCCAACTCGCGCTTCCCCGTCCTCTACTCCAACACAGCCACTTACTTCTGTGGCCAGACACTGACCTTCAAGTATGTACAACACCCAAAGATACACAATAAAAAAAACGCATGAATGGACATCTTAACAATTGTCTTTTCTTATAGGATCTCCGCAGCAGGTCAGATGGATCAGAGGGACAGTCTGGGTGTGTGCGTGGACAGTGGGAGGGAGGCAGAGTCACTTCAAAGAGACCAGGCCGTCTGCATTTCCACCAATGGTACGCTGATACACAGGGATAGATTCAGCATGGCTTACGTTTTTTTGCTTGTAATTTTTAAGGATCCTTCATCATATCTGACACGTACGAGTTAATTTGCAGCAGATCAACACTAACTGCTATAACTACTTCTTTTCAAACAGAACATGTCCCTTTGTTAAATGTGACTTTTCCGACTCCTATTCAGAAGTACGTATTTAACCGCAATAAAGTGATGTGAAGTTTGAAATTATGTCCCTCGTCTCAGGTGCTGTATTTGTGAATGGTAAAGAGATGACCAACCAGCTGCCCGCCATCACGGTGGGCTCTGCTGTGACCTTTGACATGGAGGTGGTGAACCTTTTCCCCAGCAGCAACAACCACCTGAGCGAGGGCGGCAATTTTAAGCTGAGGGTGACCATTGGATCAGGAAACCGGGAGGTGGTGTTTGATTGGCTGGTGGACCAGGCGGTGGACTCCCTCTTCTTTGGCTGCTCATTTGCCCACTCCGGCTGGAAAGTGCTCGTCTATTAGGAGTTAAAAGCATGGATTTTCCAGTCTGCCAGAGTTTGGAGACTCCTAACACAGGCTCCATCATCAGCTCAAAAATGTCTTATCCTTTTCTTTTTACATGTCTAAAAAGGACGGTTGCAAAAATCTGGGAAATCGCTTTCACATATATTTCTCAACATCAGCAGCTGCACACATTTTTCATCATTAACAATCTGGGCAACCTGACAAATCTCTACAACAACAATTTCCGAAGTGCAGCGACAAAGAACTGTTGCCATTGTCACCATTTGAAGCATGGCCCCTCAGCCCACGATAGCAAAATCTTTCACCTGTCATTTCTGTTTGGGAAAAAAGATGAAACTTAAAAACTGTAGCTTATGGTGCTCAGGTGGAATATTCTGTGTGTTAAATAATGATCTACTGAATGTATCACTTTTATTTGACTTTGTCAAAAACAGTGGCTGGTTTCTTTGTCTCCCCAGGCACAGATTCAGCAGGTTTACATGCACTTACAGGAAGGAGTTACTGGACTTACTGCAATGAATTCATCTCATATAAAACAGACCATGTCCCTTAATTGGCCTTTTACATGTGACCCTGACTACGTGTCACTGTACAATTCTCTCCTAAAGCTGTTACATTGCATGTGATGGGGGCCAAACTTACAGCATGTTTTCATATTCTAATCTGTATCTGAGGCTGATAGGCTTAAACAGACTGAGTTGTCTATATACAGTGTCTCCCAGACGTTAGAGTGTGAGAGTGAAATTCCCTTTTAGTGTTTCCCTGTTAATGTGCATTGAAAGAAATGTTAGGAAAATGGAATTTTGTACTAAAAGGCTGCACTCTGTTAAATTTGGAAGGTTGGAGCCTGTTTATGAACACTGTTTTTAGAAAAATGTAAACTACACATTTTTTCACAGATGGACGACTGTGGATTTTGGCCCCTGTTTCTTACATTAGAAGCATCTGTTAAAGTGATACTACACACTATGGTTTCTGCCTTGTTCATTTCAAGCAAAGTAATTAAAACAGGAGCAGAGCAGGAGCTGTGTGCACACTCCGCCCCCCTGGACACACAGGGTGGAGTGACAGTGGCAGGTGTTGGTGTTACACAACAGCCAGACACAGACATAAATCCTGGATAGTAGATGTCAGTGAGGGGAAAAATTAAGGTTTAGTCTTTTGAAACCCTGCATTAGCAGTATAACTGATTTACAGCAAGTAAAACCAGTTTGTGTTCATTTTGGCACCTGTTTTAAGACAGATGTGAAAAACGGTGAATCTGTCTTTTTGTTAGGGAAAGCTTGTCAGTAAATCTCCAAAAGGCTTAATTTAAAAAAAATACAATATATTCATACTTGAAACTGTTGCTATCTGGAAATGGGGCCTTTGCATCTTGTGTGCATGTGAAAACGCTGACTGACTTGAGAGTTCACTCGTCACTCTGCCCGGAAACGTGATTGATCCCGATTTTTAAAGAAGCTTTTCACACCCTTTCGATCCTCTGTCCAGCATTTCTTCACTCTGCACATGAAACAACAGTCTCAGTAGCTGAGCAGAAACTGCCTACGTTGCTACGACAACCAAGGTCCTCAGGGAGCCTGACGTTAGGAACCTCTTGGCTCTTACTATGTTTTGTTCTAGTTTAGTTTAGTTTGATTCTCAGGCCTTCTCGCAGGGTTGGGCACCGTTTACAGCGTTGGTTTATTTGGCATTTCCCTTGCTATGGGGGAGAGATTTTACTTATCTGTTTATCTATGCATTGTCTTAACTTAGCTTTATAGTAACAGTTTGGCATCTTGTAGAAGAACATCACAGCCTGGACACACACACTGTTACTATTTGTAGTCTGGGAGCAGAAGGAGAGCAAAGGACGTGTTACAATCTGCTGCTGCCTCTTTAAAGGGTGCTGCTGAACTGTGAAAGCCTTTTTATCGGTCTTTGCCCGTTTATGTTTAAAAGGACAGGTCGCCAAAACTCCAAGAACAACCTGAGACTCGCCTGCCTGTCTGTAAGATCTAGAGCTCAGTGGAAAATTGTAGAGAGATGTTTGGAGGCAGTATATAGACCAGTGGGCCTAAAAGGGTTAAAGGATGAAACATTCTCCCTTAATGTGATATGTTTGTCCCACAAACATTTTTTTTCTCTTTAAGTTCTTGTATTCTTCTTGGTAATGTCTTTGTTTTTTCATGGCCATATTCTTTTTATTTCGATATTTTAAGTTTATGAACAGGCATTTAGCACTGTGACTCTTCTGACCTCTGAGCCAATCAGAAACTTGAGATTTATGAATTTCTGTGTTTCAAATTTGAAAGCAGCTGATCTGGCTTACTGAAGAATTTCTGCTAATTATATCTCTAAAAAAACATACATTTATAAAGAAAGCTGAGAAAGCTTCTAGTTAAATTAAATTAAAGTAATTAAAAAATGAATGGACCAGCTTTATCTTTGAGGTTTTTTTTTTTACATTATTAATTTCAGCCCCTTGTAGAATTTTCAATCTAAAGATGAGGATGTGCTCAAACTTGTGCTGCAGTCACATTGTCTCCAGTCCAAGAGTTTTTATTTAATTGCCTCCCTAACAGAACCTGCAGCCTTTCATGCTGATATATTATTCTGTTATTCTGCGATGCAAACAAATGAGACAGGGACTCATCAATGCTCCAACACTTATTTCACCTACTGACTTATTATTGTAATGTGACTTCTGTCCATGCCGTTAATAAGGGTGAGTTTAATGTGAGGAGATGACTGAACCTCTTGTGTGTTGATGCAAATATATTGTTTGGAGAGATGTTAGCCCTGTAAACAGCAGAAAGACAAGGAAAGTGAGACCTGTAAAATGGATTTCAAAAAGAATAAGACACAGAAAAGCAGAAAATCCATAAATATCCATATATTCACTTAAATTTAGGAGCGGCTCCCTTTCAACCAGCACCTTTTCTTCGGCTGTGTAACCAATTTCTTCAGGGATGTTTCCTTGTTTTTCTGCTGCTCTGAGGTCAGAGTTGTGTCTTTGAAGAGGACACTTGAACCTTGGATGGGTCCAGCTGATGGTACAAACTGCCTGAAACCAGTAAACAGAACCTCATCAAACTTCTCAGTCATAAGTGACTGAACCACATGGAAGTCTCTGTTTAACAGTCTTTGAACAGTAATGTCTGCTAGTCAAAGCTTTGCACTCATTCGTTTCACTGTGTCATATTTTGTTCACTTCAGAATAATAAACCCTCAGAATAAGATCATGGTATATTGTGCATATTTATTACAGGATTTACAGAAAAGCATCCATAATTACCAGGTATATTATTTATTGTTATAAGCCAAGTAACTACCATCTTTGAGGGGGTTGAAATGGAGGGGGAAGCACCACCCCTGCATCCCCCCCATGACCCAACACATAAGCAATTACAGTTAATATAGGGGGATTTTAGAGGATGGATTTTCATTCTCATGCAGTTATGTTAACTGCCCTTGATATTTTTTTTTACCCTAATTTGACCATTGAAGGAGGCCTGGTGCATCAGTGTTAGCATTGGGTTGGGATGCAGAAGTCCGTGGGTTCAACTCAAACCCCACCAGGTGAATCCCCACCCACCAAGGGCCACCTTGGGGCCAGTCCCAATCCCGCACAAATATGAAAAAAACAAAAAAAAGGAAGGAAGGGCATTCGGTGTGAGCAACATGTTCCGTTTTGACAACCAATGAAGGGACAAGCCGAAAGCCGTCGATCTACAACCTCAATTCAAAAACAATGGGAATAATGTGTACAATGTAAATAAAAATAGAATGCAATGATTTGCAAATCTCATCAACCCAACAACATCTATGTTATGTTCTTTTGTGATTAAGAGATGGGTTGATGAGATTTGGAAATCATTGCATGTTTTTATTTACATTTTACACATCGTCCCAACTTGTTTGAATTGGGGTTTGTAAATACTCTGTGCTCAAATATGCCTACAAATGAATTGTTAGTTTTGTGTTTCATTTACAACCATTTCATTGAATAAAACAAACAAAAGCCAGGTGTGTAGGTACAAAGCTTTTTCTTGCCAGCGTACAACCCCAATTCAAAAAGTTAGGACGATGCCAATATTGTGACAGGGAATCTGGTCAGTAAATGTGCTCAAATCACATTTTGTGTGGTTTATTTGTACATATACAATAAATGAAATGTGACTGAAAGAAAAAAAAAACAAGTGGCTGATAATACAAAACAGTTTCTTTTAATAGAAAACCATTCAGATTCAACTGAAAAGTTCAATTCATGCTGGTTTTACAATATTGTTGGAGAAAAGTCTTGCTTTCTTGTAATGGCTCCTCACGTTTTGTGCAAAATACTGCTGGTCTCTTGTGAATGAAAAAAATAAAATCCCTTAATTTCCACAGCACGTTCTACAGAAAACTCAAAGTCCTCAGAATGTCACAGATGAACACAAACAGCTCTGGAAACCAACAGAAAACTGACGTTTTTGCACGCTGGTTCATTTACCATCCGTTGTCTGGCTGACATAAAGCTTTTAAAAAGTGGGCCCACAGTATGAGAAGGTACAAGTAAGTCTTCAAACTATCTCTGCATTAGTACCAATCTTAACAGCTGGACACATCTGGAAGGTCATACTGCCTATATGTTCAAAATGGAGTAGTAACACTTAATGTCTTACTGATGACAAACATCAGATCACTCCATGTCAGGGAAATTAACAGGTAAAACAATTCAGGGATGAGATTTGCACTTTTTTTTCCCTCCCCAACGAATCAAACAAGGAACATTTTCACAGAAGACCAGAATCAAGTGCAGAGCAATCTGCAGCAAATTTAGCCCCTTTGGTCGGTGAACTAAGAAACTAACAAAACTTCCCAGTTTGTGTTCACAATTACAAACATTAATATTCAAACTAATTTATTATACATACTTTCTTATGTACATAACAGGTGCAAAGGACACGCACGGCAACATCGAAGAGTAAAAATAAGCCAAGAACTAGTTAAGAAATCACACAAAAAAATAAAATACATTTAAAAAAATTACTTGTTCTGCTCCATTTGCTGTTGGTGCTTCTACCTGATTGTTCATTCACGCTCAGCCTCCTTTGAAGATGTCGCCCCAAACGCAAATTTATATTTGCCATTTAGTAAATTCATTGATAAAATAATCAGCCATTCCCAGATCTTGGCTGTGTGTCTGTGTGACAAACAGGAGAGCAGCAATTAAAGCAGCGTATGGACATTAGTAACCGTTATCTGTCGATTAATAAGTGACTGACATGATGATGATTACTGACATATTTATGCTTGTGTTGTGTCCAGATTTTGTCAAAGATGGCTGCCATTTCCAGAGGTTTTGAAATAAGTCAACCTGTTGAATTAAGCTCTGACTCAATTTGCAAATTTCAAAGGAGGTGTAGCATGAATTAGGACATAGTTTTCTTGACCTGGGACTGAGCAGAGTGGAGCAGCATGATAATAAGGAGCACCAGGAGGAAAACAGTTTGTTTTCAAATATTGCATCTTGGTGTTTGTGACGCAGCAGCAGAGAACTTAACTGAGATGCATCAAAATGACCAGTGAGTTTGAGGATGAAAAAAGCTCTAGCACCAGTAGTACAGACTGTACTGAAAATGGGTTTAGATGCACAAGGGTGTTCCACTTCGAATCTAGTTTATGGTGAGTCCTAGTGAAAACTTCTCTGCACATGTAAAAGGGATTTATCCAGTGACATCCAATCAGGAGCCTGACCTAAATGTCTAAGCAGGTTTGTAGTCAACTTATATGAAAATGAACAGCATAATAAATATTAATGTTGGTCAGATAGAGACCTAATCAGACATCTGTGACCCTTTACTGACACTCATGTGCATGTAAACACCCTCTGTAATAAATGAAAACCTTTGGTGGAGGGAGTGTGCATGGAAAGTCACTCATTGGCCTTTGACACTGGGGAAGACAAAAATAATCGCGCGTGATGTTGACTGACAAACCTATGGAGTGAGCACAAAATTAATGAGAACACCAAACTATATGTCTGTCCCCATGTAGAGACAGACTCCAGGGAAAATTTAAGGAGCAACAGAATTAAAATCTCAACCGTGGTCATAGTTCTCAGCTCAGAAGAAGAGTTACAGCTGCAGATGTGATACAACCTTCTAGTGTCAGACTACTTCAGAGCACCGCATAAACTGATAAAACACTGATGAGCTACACTGTTGGAGTCTGTGACATGTTCCTTCCAACACACACACTGTAGTTTCGTTTGACTCAGTCCCACAAATTCCATCCTGCTGCACTGCTCCGCTTTAGTAAGAGCCAGTGGAATATATTGGCATGAAAAACAGCCAAAGATTTCACCTTAACTTATTTTAAATGCACAAAATTATGGCAGTTTTTTTTTTTTTTTTTTTTGGGCTCGCTCCATAGTTTTAAAAACTGACAGGTCTACAGAAAAAATAAATTAAAAAAAGGATTTGTAACTTCGGGTTATCGCCTCACTGTGAAGGTATGACACTTTTTAAACACCTCTGTAGCATCTCTTCAATGTAAACATGGAAAATAAAAAAATTAATGACTTCAATTACTCAAAGTTCATCTTGTTTCTGATATAACGTGCGCTTAAAAACATAATCCCTGCAGTAACCTGTGTGTGTTTTAAGATCTATTTGTCTGCCGCCTGTAGCTTTAATTTTCCAAACTCAAGTTTGGATCTTTGTGGCTCTGACAGAGCAGTCAGTCAAAAACCAAACCAGAGCCGGAGAGTTTCGGCTTGGTGGCTGTTCCTCCTCTCTCTTCCTCCTGCTGGCAGCTGTTGCTAGTCTCATTACTACAGGGTTTATACTCTGACAGATCAGGATCAGGATCTGGATCCGGCTCTGGCTGGGACTCTACAGCTGTCTCCCAGTCCTCCTCTTCGTCTTCTTCTTCCTCTTCGTCCTCTCTGGCTTTGTCTCTGTGGGGCACCTGGCTCTGGATGAGGCGGAGTCGGGCCATGGCACGGTCGATGGTGAGCGTGCTGACCAGGTTGAAGTCGTGCATGCTGATCAGGTGCAGCAGGAAGTTACGGCAGAGGTCGTGTTTGACAATGTGGTCTCCATGATGTTCGGCAAACAGCAGGCAGGCCTCATTCATTTGGTTGTCGGCTATGAAGCTAGAGGAAAAACAGTGAAGTCATTATGGCAAACTATCAGACTATTTTCAAAGGGATTTTTGAAATGTGGCTTAACAGAATGTAAGCCTAAGTTAGTTATCAGTAAAAATAATCCTGTTATATATAATTATCCTATATGTCCAATTTCGTTCATTGACTGAAGTCTGAGGATTGACTTGCAAATCCTGAATGAAATCCTCTTGCACTTTAAATAAAAATAAAAGAAGCCAAGTGATCAGCATTTACCAATTCGGCTTAGTGGTGATGATGTTATGCAGCTTGGCGTGTGGGGATCCTTTCAAAAAGGATCACGGGGCAACCAATCCTGCATTGTGTGTGTACTTTGAGCTCGTCCACACTTTCAACACCACACATTAGAGCAGTGAGTGTGCTCAATTTAAGGGTTACATTTCAAATGGACATGTTTCTGCCTTCTTATCCAACAAATGATTATCTCGTCAGAAATTACTCATCTTTGAGTTGCATGTAGTGTTATATTATGTTAATATTTTGTGATTCTTACAAATGCTACACTTGATTCTTACAAATTTGGTACACCAAATCTGACTTCACACTGGACGACTGGCTACTGAACTCCATCCCTACTTTATACACACCCATGCTTCATGACGTGCAAGTTCCACAGCTTCATGATTTCTTTCTCCCCCTCATTGACGTCTGTGAATTCCTCAATTTGCTGCAGTAAGAACAGAGTAAACCGACTTAAGACACATTTTCACAGTTTCATTGTAGTGAATAATACTTTCAGGTGTTTAATTTAAATCTGAGCAATACAAACACAGCCTTAGCTACAGTAAGGCTTATGTTTTAGCTGCACAGCATAGCAGCATCTACTGCACCAAATCTCCACACTATCAAGGCGTGGTCTTTTAGTTAGGGCTACTCCAGCATTTATTACTGCACCTCCATAAAAGCCCAAATATGATGACAATGCCTACAAAGCTTCTCTGAATCCAAAGATGACACTAAGATACAGTTTTAACAGTTGGATGACAAACTAAACTTCATGTGCAAAATAAGTGGAGTATCCCTTTATTTGTTAACCTTTTAACCTGTTAACCAACCTTGACTGTTTTCTCTTTCAGCCAGTCAGGGTCTCTCTCATCCTCACTGTCCACTTCCATCTCCTGAGGCCGGAGTGGCAGGCAGCTGTCACTGTGGAAATAGAGGCGATTATGTCCGCTAATGTACGTCCTCTGCAGCTCACGATCACCCTCCTCTGACTCCAGAAACTCAGAGAGACTCGGCTTCATCCTCTTGGGTCTGGTCAGACAACAGAGAGACAGCATTTAGGTTATCTTTAGGAAATCTGTGCGTAATAAGTAATGACGCTGTACAACAGTTAAATAATGACAAATTATTTGAGTTATAATATTTGTGCTACCTGCAGACAAGAACGTGGGTAACAGCCGTCCTTTTGACAGGCCCATTTCTGCTGAAGGCAAAGCCCGGCTGGCTGTGGATGTCCTGAGGGTTTCCTGCGTATGAACCATCGTAACACTCGTTTATGGACACCTCGATCTTTGCCCCTTTAGGATGGGGCTGCCAAAGACAACAGAACAGTGTGTGTTAATTATAAAAAAAACCTTCAAACTGTGTCCCTTAAATGTCGCTTAAAATGTTTCATATGATTTATAAAAAAGAAAAAAAAAAAGGTTAATGACATGTAAAGCTGTGACCTTAAAAAATATTGAATGCCATCAATGAAAATATCATCTTCTTTATAAAAATTATTAGTCTGTCAAATGTATCTGGTGTAAAGTGAGCCTGAAAGATTTAACATTGGGAAGCATGTGTGATTTTTCTTTTTAAGCCTAATCATATTAACTTGACCTTAATTAACGAGCATGATTATTTTTGCACAAACAGAAACAGATTTTTAATCATTTCAAATGAGCCACTGTTTTTATGCTTCGTTTTTTTAAACCTGTAGCATTTTTTTGACTCAGAATATTTCCTAATCTATTGGTCTATCAGCTTGACTCACCACGTAGTTGAAGATGAAACGGGAGTGGGACAGTTTGAGGTGTTTGAGGAGACTATAGAGCTTCCTGCAGTTTAGTGTACACCAAGGACAGTGGAGGTCATCTCTGGCCTCTGTCTGTTGTCGGGTGTTGTTGTTGTACTGGAACTAGAAAAAAAAAAAAAAACGGAAAAAGTCCCAATCTGAACTAACATAATTTGATTATACGCTTCCGCTAGATGCATCTTATGCATCTGCAGTAAGGCATATGGCACTGTCCACTTGGACAGTAGACGAATCTATTTAAATATCTGGGAATTAAAAAACATTTACAAAATCATTTAACCTTGTAGGTGAATACATTTCTATAAAATGAACTTGACTTTAGTGATGTGTGAAGTTGACATGTCAATTCTCTGCTCCCCAGAAGTGAGTAGAGCCCTGAAGACCTCCAACACAGATTTTCTTATGCGAAGGTCCACAGTGCAGATATAATAACTTGGACTGACCTGGTAAAAGATACGTAGTTTCTGTCTGGGCTCAGCAGAGATTTGCTCTCTTCTACTGTGCACATCAGCATTTATGGATTCTTTAACAGCTGCAGCACAGAAGAGAAATGCAACATCACTAATGACCTTTCACCACTAGCTGATCATATACACTGAGGCAGATTAGATTGTTAGATTGTAAACTACAATATTTGTCTTGCTGTTTCTTGCTCACCCAGTGTGTGTGGGGCTCTCAGGGAGCTTGGTCTGGTGTTCTGATTTGTCTCAGAGTTGCGGGTGGCCAGAGGTTTAGCCACGGGCGCAGTGGAGCGATCAGAGGAGTCACTGGTCCAGCGCAGGGTGAACTGCAGGGTGGGACCCTGAGAGAAACTCTCAAATGGAGGTAGACGCTACAGAACAATAGCAAATAGTTTGAATAAATTGTTTCCAAAACCAGTTTTCTCTGGTACATGGACCAATTTGTAGAGCTCATTTTTCTCTTTGTTCAGTTTCCTGTCACAAATAAAAAACAATCCAAGCAAACCGAAATAAGTAACTACAAGTAACAGGAGAATACTTTGCATGAACGTAAACAAAGGAAGAAGATCCTGTTCAGTATAGATGAACATTCAATTCACAATTACTTGCTCTTAACTGTGGTATTTTTCTGGGCAATATACCAGGCAACATTCAGAATGCTGAATGCACTTTGTAAATGCATCTTGAAATTATGACACCCCTTCATATTGTAATGAAGATGTATGAAAATGAAATGTAATGTAATGAAAATTTGCTGTTTTGAGCCAAATTCTTATAAAAATTAAACTGCTCTAGGGACCAGTCCTACAACCCATACAGTCTCTTTGTGGTTGTTTTAGTCCTCACAGAGTACGAATGTTGTGATTAGACCTGCAAAAAGCGATCAAAGGGAGGAAACAAACCAGAACAAAAACAGAATATATCTGTACATCTCTCTCTCTCTCAATCTCTATACATCTATCTCTAGAGAGAGGTACATGTAAATTAAACTTCCCTACATTAATCATGTCTCTACTTCTAGCACAAAAACGCCTCCAGATAACATCACTCGGAGGAACCTTCAGTTCAGATTATTTCATTTTGTTACTCTTACTATGGACTAATTGTGGTCAACCTGCTTTTCCAGAGCTCCCTCAGATGACCATCTGAACAGCTAATGATAAAAAAAAAAAATCTTCTCCAGGTGATTCCATCTGGAGGAGTTTTTCAGCTAAAGCAGAGAAATATTTAAGGGGAAGTCAGAGGAAAGTTTAAAAGCATTAATGTATATCTACAGCTTAAACTAAGGTCATAGAAAGAGAGTGTAAAACTGGTGAAGTCACCCTTTAACAAATTTTTCTGATATGAGAGAAGTATAGTAAAACAGAAGATTTTAACGTTTCTGATCATGTTTGTTGTTATAATAACCTCTAATTATTCACTAAACACAATCTGGACTAAGTATCTTGAGAAACAATCTTGTGTCATTGTTAAAAGACCACTGAGGGGAGAGTTCAGTTTTTTTATTTACATTATGCAAAATGATGTTACTTACATGTCATTTTATACTTCATATGTAAACACATTCAGGATATATCCTCGCTGCATTACTTTACAAGTCAGTCTCTCACACACACACCTTTCCGTCCAGGATGGTCTCCCAGGTTGCCCTTTTCTTATTGACAGGACACTCCTCCATCTCTTGCATTGACACCTCATATTCTCCATCTAACAACTGCAGACGTCTGAACACAAGCATACAACATCATTTTCTCACTTCTTGATTCTGCTATATGGTGAATACAACACCTTTTCCTGTGTGTCAGAAGAACATTTTGTGTGTCACATTCTGTTAGTGTGTGTGACTTTCACCTGTTTTTATCAAAGACAGTCATCTGAGTCACAAATGTGGTTTCTCCCTCCTCCCTGAGTGAGGAGCTCCTCCTCTTCCTGTTTATTGCTTCCTCTGTAAAATCTAAAAAAACACATAATGTCATGTACCTCTTTGCCATCTCACATAACTGAGGGTTAGAATCAGCTTGAAAAAGCTGATCAGTAGCCCGTGTCAGATTAAATGTTGAGGATTATATTTAAATACAATTTAGGCTATATTTGTGTAGTTCTGGCCATTATTTCTATCAGTAATTATGCAGTCAGATTGCTGGTCAGATTAATTGCTGAGGTGCTTAAAATATTGATAGGAAATGCATGAATGTTTAGTTAGAAATTTCTCTCACAAGTGATCCTTGTTGTCTTACATGTCTCTGCTCACCTCTGTTGTGGTGATTCTCTCCATTGGTCAGACCGTTGATCTGTGTGTGGGGGTATCCGGGTCTTGATACTCTGAAGAGCAGTGAGTAAGACTTGACCATGTGAGAGTTGCTGGGTTCAAATTCGCTGCTGGGGACCAGCAGAGAAGGAAAGGAGCCTGGCTTGGCCTGGACTCCAGTGTTCGTGTCTGGGTTCAGAGGAACCTGCTTCTTTCCCGTAGGGATCTGCTTCACCGGGCAACTTACATCCTGCACTCGGAAGGGAAAAAACTTAAGATATCTTTCAGCTGGATAGCTGGAAATTACATAAAACTTCAGAAAAAACTATTTTTCTTTCCTATAAAATACAATGAAATAATTATATCACCAGCGATGAAACAACAGCAACACACACCTTCCTCTTTTTGTGGCAGACTTTGACGAGCAGCACCTCCAGAGACACAGAGTTCTGCTCATTCTCGCAGTCCTGAGATGGCTTCCCTGAAAACGCAACAATACAAAGCAGCTCGTAAGTCACACTGAATCAGTGGGCAAATTATATTTAAAAGAAATACTGACAAGGAGAAACTAACCAGCTTTGTGAAAGAATCCAGTAAAGGTGAGCTGCAGGTTAGAGGCCAAGCTGTGGAGAAAACCCAAGAAAATTGTCTTATTTTCTTTAAATAGTAACAGGTGATGTTATGATGTTATTTTTGACTTAATTATTAGCTGTTCTACTGGGTGTTAAGCCCTACTGGTAAAGTTTACCTAAATCAGTAGTTAGAAACTCAATTATACCAACTATTCACACAATTCCACCAAAGTTCACCAATACATCTTAAAGCATAACTTAGGTTATTTTCTGAATTTACTGTATTTTCAACAATCCTTACACAGGAATTTCAAAGATAAAGGAACTCCCTCGTTTACCAGAGTGCCTGCACTCTACATCAAGTGTTTATGGTGTATTGGTAGATCACCTACCTCATTCAGGAAATATAATTTGGTTTTAGTGTGTTGTTACAGTGGCAGCTACTAACATTACATTTGGATATTGTTATGTGGAAATTATAACCTTGACATGTCTTGGAATACAGATAGTTACATATATAATAGATTTCTTGGGGACCTGCATTATGTTGAGGTGCAGAATCAATTGAAACGGTGAGCGACAATGGAGAACTATCATCGACACCACTACCACCACAGACCAACATGAAATAAGTCAACTCTATAGAGATCAGCGGGTTCTATAGTACATAATATTTACCTGTGAGTTTCCTGTTCTCCCCTCATTTTTTCCACTTTGAAAAGCAGATTGTCAACCTTGGAGCTTTTCCTGTATGCACAGACAGAGAGTAGTAGTTAGCAGCCGGGCATCCACCACTTGCTGACCTACAGGTCGGGAGACTTCATCCAGTGATAGGTCAAAACTAAATTAACTTCTTCTGAAGATAGATTATGTCCACTGTACAACACAATATGCATAAATGTTGTACAAATAGCATGAGCCAGCAGGACGATACATCAAGTTACACAGCAGAAAGTAGTGGAGAAAACTGGCAGAGATAGTACAGAACGCTTTGTTTGGTCTCTGTGTTTATTATTCTGTATTTTTGGTAGATGTCACACACACGCTCTCAAGCTCATGCAAGTTGGAAGAAGTGTGGTGTTTGTGCCCTGCACTAATTTAAATGGAAAGCATGCTCACCAGGCACAAATAAGCAGAAGTAGGGTAGAGTTCATCCATTAGCACAAATATTTTGGTGGTGTCACATAAATCCAATATCTGTCCAACTGGTAAGCTGAGTACAGTTCTAATAAACCAGAGTAACTGAAAACACCTGTGAGGCTATGCAGGAGGCAAGTTTATACCGGCTCAACTTTTATTGTAATGCAATGTGGAAACATCTATTTTTGACTGATTTAAGTGTAAATTGTCCAGTCTTTTAAAGTCTCCAGTTTTCATCAGGTGTGTTCCTAGCTTTCAGCTTCACCCCTTTCCACAAGGTCATACTACAAGCACAAGTACTTGCAGTCACTCTTTGAGAAAGTCATATCAGCAATCCCTACTGAAAAAGACATATCCACACCCCTCTCAAGCCACCCTACCTCTGGCCTCTGGACCCTATCCCCTCTACTCTCTTACAAGCAAAGGCACCCACACTTAACCCAGCCATTAAACAAGTCATTAATACATCTCTCACAACAGATATCCTCCTACCACATTTAAACAGGCCTGGGTAACCCCACTTCTTAAGACCCTCTTGTCAACATTTCTCTTGGGGAAAATTACAGACCCGTCTCTCTTCTTCCATTAGTGGCAAAAACCCTTGAACAAGCGGTCTTTAATCAAATTTCAGTTTTTCTTTTTATGAACAACCAGTCCGGCTCCAGAAGTGTTTATTCTACAATTATAACCCCCCTGACAGTTGTGGAATTCGTGGAGGCTGCAAAAGCTGCAGTCTTCTGTTATAATCCAACTAAGTCTATCTGCAGCCTTTGACACTGTGAACCAACAGATCCACTCTTCTGCACTCTCTGAACTGGTATCTCTTGTACAGCTCTGTCCTTGCTCCGGTCTTGCCTATCTCGATGAACCTTCAAGCTATCTTGGAGGTTCTCTCATCGCCTGTCAACAGGTGTACTGCGGTGCCCAATTACTGATCCTTTTCTCTTCTTCATCTATACCACATTCCTGGGTTCTATCATCCATTCACACATCTTTTCTCATCATTGCAATGCCAATGACACAAAGCTCTTCCTTTCTTTTCCACCAAGTGATTTCACCTTCTAAAGCATTTCTGCCTGTCTCTCTGTCATCTCTGCTTGGACAAGAGAGAGACATCTTTAGTTTAATCTCTTACAACACAGCATCAACATTAGCTTACGATCTTCTGTGATTGTCCTAGCAAAGTCAACCAGAAATTTGGGGGGAGTGTCATCATTGACGACTAACTTATCTGTACTAACCACATCTTCTCCATCTCTCAAGCATGAAGATTTGCCGTCTAGAACAGAAAAAATAAATCAATCAAACCCTACTTTTCTGAATACCTTACTGAACTCCTCATACAGGAACTGGTCATATCTCATCTACTACTGCAAAGCTCTGCTAACAGGGCTACCAGCATGCAAAATCAAAACCCTCCAGACAATCCAAGATGCAGCAACAAGTCTCAATTTTAATCAGCCAAAAGGTTACATCACACCGCTGTTGAGCTCTCTGCACTGGCTTCTAATGGCTGCCCACATCAGATTCAAACCAGTGACACTGGCCTACAGAGTAGTCAACTCAACAGCACCTTCCTAGCTAAACACTCTCTGTCAGCCAGGCTCCACCATGTTTAGTATAGCCAAAAGATTCTAAGCAAGATGGTTCACCTGCTAGCTAACACTACCTATGAACTGTAGCACAGCGAGTGAGAGAAACGGTTGTTTGATTTTTAAAATGTAGGTTATCACAAAGTGATAAAACTTATTTCAAATGGAATGTCTGCACCCAAAAATGTAATAGGTATGTCAGAAAAAACACTATAAAACATAAACGACTCATGCACAGCCTCACCTATTTATTAATTTTTAGTTTGTTTTTCAGTTGCATAACCAACATGTATTTTAAATTCAAGACAATTAACTAATAAAAAACACATTTAAAGTTCAATGATTTTTCCAAAGTCAATAAGTAATGGAATTAAATAATTGTGATTATGATTTTTGCCCAGAAGTTCCCCTTGTGAAGTCCTGAATACAGCCTTCTCTGATTGGATGTAAGCTTGAGCTTTTCTCAAAAAACTACAAAGGTGCATATTTCTGCTTTGAGAGCATGGTTTCAAAATAGGACAAGTTACGTAACATATCTCTACAAAAAGTATTGGGTTACATGCTTTGAATTTTAGTTACTTATATACACTAAGTACAGGACCGTCCAAGTTTAATGATCTCATGCAGAAATCAGGTGTGAAATAAAACTATGAAAGTATAAAATAGATAGACTAATGTTTCAGATGTAAAAAACAATTAACAAATAAATCAACAAAAATGCAATATCCACTAAAATACTATACATTTCTCTTTTGTTTTCTGGAATGTTTAAATAATAATTAAACTTAAGAAATAAAGAATATAAAAAGGACGGAACAAAAAATAAACTGATTGATAAGAGTTAATTTGTTTATCTATTCCAGCTAGAAACTAATGGTAGCAGAGCAGAATACAAATGTAAAACTTATAGTGTCACCACTACATTTGAGCTTTGGCACAATCCAATCACAATACTAGTTTTATTAATTTTCTGAGAATATGCATAAGGCAAAATATAAACAGCTGTATAAAAACTGTATTTTCTGAGTGCAAATGAAAAATAAATGACTAGCTAATACTTAACTTGATGGAAAAGTTGATAAAGTGAGCTAGTTATCACATTGATTTAAACAATTATCCAGCCCAAGTGTAACAACACATAAAGCCATAACCTACAATATACATCCCCAAATAATAACACCAGACCTCAAAGTCTTTTACCACAGCCTTTCAATGCGACTTAACCACAAGCAGCCCATGTGTATCAGCAGGATCGTTTTTCCTTTTTTTAGCGCCTGTATGCAAAGCAGCTTAACTGAAAACGTCTCTGTCAGCTTTAACTGAACCAGTCAGCCCCCACCTACGGCGACCTGCATGGCAGCTAAGTTTCACTCATGATAACAGCAGACCTGCTTTCTAAGAGGCAAACTATTTAAAACCAGGTTTCAATTAAACATCCAGTTTTGCAACTTAAAACAGAAGGAAGCAAACGTAAAGAGGCACACAAAGTCAGAAATCCCATAACTGTAGATTTTCTAATCCTAAAAACAGCCATGAATAATACAGTCCTTTGAAAAATGTGACGAAATGTGAAGAACAGACATAAATCAGCATGTTCAATCGGTATTTCTTTTACCTTTTAACATTATTCCTTGAGTTTCGGTGGGACATATAGGTAAGTGTCCTGTGCAAGAAAATAGGCTGAAGAGACAGGAAGAGAGAAACAAAGTTATTTTAATTTAAGTTCAACATGCCAAGGAACACGGAACTGTTTCTTCTTAACTCAGCCATTTGAGTACCATCTGAGTACTTTCAAGAAAAGGCAACACTCACAGCAATTATGTTCCTGGTGCGGAGGAACCGGTAGATTTGGGTCGGTTCTGTGAATAAACACAGTTACACCATCAAAACATGACTTTATTTACTATTCATTATTTAAATTGACTTTAGAAACCACCAACAAGCATTAGTCGAAACATAAAGGTTGACCTTCTCTGTGCACTTAGTGCTGAAACAATACGTTATTTATCTAGTAAAATGCAGACGTCTACCTGCTTTACCTTCAAGTCAGACAAAACTTCATCACACTGTAGTCACATTACTTTGGCTTTGTACATTTCTGACACTTTATAAACGATATGATTGACTGCAAATCATCTGATGAAAAGCATGACAGCAGGCAACACGTGTAATTGACTATACATGGAAAAGAACCATGGATAAAATCAAATTGTGCTGCATTTACAAAGAAAGTGGATAAATAAAGTAGGCTGTAAAAAAAGCTATGCAGACCCTCTTCTCAGCATTCACAAGTCCGCTGTAAAGCTTCCTCTGATCTTAAATTATACTTTAACACCGATATGTTTCAATATGCAACTTGAGGAGGGCAATAACTCACTCTCGAAGGCCTGCAGGAACAACTCGTGGTCGGCTTGAATGAGTTGCATATTGGGCTTCTTGGCTGCAGCCATCGCAGAGGAGGACGACTGATATAACCCGTTGGCTTTTCCTCCAGGACCAAAACCCGCTGGGTGGCTTCCACCTGAGGAGCTCTGCTTATGTGGAGCCATTGGCAAAATAAAAAAATGGCCAAAGAAACTACAAGATGTGAACTAACGTTTAAAAAAGAAGCAAAGAAACTCAGATCCTCTTTCTTTGTCAAAACAAAAGAGCAGCGTTGGAAGAAAATCAGCCGATTAGGAGAAACATTGTTGACTACTAATTTTTAAGGAAGATATGGACTCTTTTAAATTTGACACTGGTGGAAGTAAAGTATAAAGTTAACGTATTTGTTCATACAGCGTTGCCGATTTAACAGTTATAGAGGTCGGTGAACGGGCTTGAAATGCGCGAAACAAGAGAGCAGCCTCCGGCAAGCTGACGCGACTTGCTAGCTAACCGGCTAACTTCCTTAGCCAGCTAGCTATGACCCGGGGCTAACTGGCTAGCATTGTCAGGCGTTCCGACTACAACGATTATTAACAGAATGACAGCTCCCAAAGTAAACTTGATAAAAACATATCAATGATAGACCTTTCCAGTGTATTCAGTATCTATTGAATACTTTAACAAAAATCCACGTTATTTTTCCTCTTGCTCCTTTTGGAAAGTTGGGTTAGCGTCATGAAAAGCAGGTTGGTACAAAATAAGACCATCATCCGGTCATTTCAGAATAAATTCTAAATAAAGTTAAAAAAATCAACAAATAAACCTATGATTCTATTTGTAGGCATTATATTGCAAAAAGACCGATATAAAAAGCATCTCCAATGAAAACACGTAGTACATAAAACACACAATTCCTAAAAATCTAATCTTATTGAATTATATGCTTTTATTTTAAATGCAGAAGCGTTTTGACTTCCGTCTGCTTTAACCTATATATAACGCTTGTCAAATGTAGGTTGAAGATTCCATTGTGACTTGTGTTAAAAGATTCCGCCTTCTATCAGCTTTAACCAATCACCGTGCTTGTTTGTGAAACCCAGGGCTCTTATTGGTGAAAATAACAGCCGGTGTCAGATGCACATTTGCCGCCTGCAGTATGGAGAGTCAGGGTTTTGTGAGGTTTCAGAGGCAAACAAACTTTATTAAATATACATACATTTGATCATGTATTTTGCTTTAGTAGAGTTTGACATACGTGTATTTTGCTTGAGTGTTTTCATTTGATTTAATTTGCACAATACACAGTCACTAAAACAAATGAGAGCAGTGGCAAGCAGAATATAGGGGTCCCCAACATGAGCAGGTCTCTTCAGCACTGTGAGATTTGTCGACAAATGTAAAGTGCTTTATAAATAAAATGAATTTTTGTTATTTAAAGGCCTGGAAATTGCCTGAAAACCTGGATGCTTATAGTTGAAAGTACTGCAAATTATGAATTCATTCCTTGAGCTCACTGAAATATACCCCACCATCTCACACTATGAACCCTTTTATTTATCATGGGCACTAACCATGTTCACAAACCTACTTCATGCATGACATAGCATACACTGTCAGACACTCCTTCCTTCCTTGTGACACCTGTGTCCGTGAAAGTTTGTTTGGCTTTTCTCAGTGTGGGGAGCCAAAGAGGAATTTCCACCAATTTCTCTTGTCCTGGGTAAGAGTTCTACAATATTCCTCATAATGAGAGCTTCCGTAATTAAATTGTTTTAGAAAAAATAACATGCAGACAAAATACTGAATTTCTGAAATTGGCTCCGCATTTAAAATGTTAGTGAAAAACTATATAATTTGACTACATGAGTTCTTTAACTGAATTTTAAATATATTAATTACATTTTGCTGATAATGCTACTAAGGCAACACGATTTTACATTAGGGTCTACAGCCACTAATGTATTGATTACAATTTATATTATATTATATAGGAAATCAATTATCAGTTCTTTTAATAATTTGAATAATTACATTTGATGACAAAAACTAAGTTTATGTTGTAACTGGGAAATCCACATTATTAGATGTGACACAAACATCTCTGCATAATTTGAGGAAAGTCTGCTCTAACGAACACTTTAAGGAACAATGACCCTCTTTGAATTTACAAGACTGTGGATGAGAATCATAATATTATGATTCAAATACTGAGGCTAACATTGTGGTCAAGAGAGATGTTAGACAATAGTTTCTCTAGACATGGCTTCAAATGAACACTGTGTTGCCTGCATATGACTAAACCACTAACCTCAGAATGTAGTGAGGACTAAAATAGTTCATGAGCACTCAGAACTTGATCTTGTACATTGACGATACATTTCCACTGTGCTACTCAGCTGGACTAAATTAACACAGAAGCAAATCTATTACAATTTTATTTATTAATATAACATAATCCCTTTAACATTATTATTGTAGTTGTTTTATACTTATTAACCTTCATTTAATTCATACAGTACAATAGCAATAAAGCCCAGACAGTAAGCAGGTACAATGGTGAAATGACTGATTAAATCAGTAGATTCCATTTTAAAACTTAATAGGGAAAAACATGAGGAAAAGTAAATGATACAGACTGGACAGTGTCAGTAAAAATGTAAACACAAAGTTACAACCTGCCTAGACATCACTAAACAATCTAATCTCTAAAGTGCCACAACTCCAAACCTCTTCCCTCAGCATGAAAGACATCACATAAACGATTAATTAATTCCCCATTGTTTCAATGTCTTGACTTCCTGTTATTCTATTTTTACCACTTGGAACTATAATACAATTGCAAACCCCAGGAGCTGAAGGCATTTGTGAATGTTTTAAAATCTCTGCTTTAATTAGAATCTTAGATGGATATTTGGATTCAGTCCAGTTTCACTGATCACACACAGTTTGATCTCTGACATTTCCATCACATCACCACTGTGCCCTTGTAGCACCATGGCTTGGCTGCAACTTTTAAGAGTAGAGCACACACACGTTGGCATTTTGCATCCTAGACAAACCTATTAGATAAAACTGATTTACAGTTAAAGTTCTTACTTACAAGGTATGAAAACAGAGAGCATCAGTCACTGTAAATAACTTGGATTTGCTTACCTAAGATCCCAACTTAGACATATTATAATTTAATATCCTATGACAGGGTTCAGAAATCAGCAACCATTTTGATTTACAGGTTCAGAGAAAAGACAGACTTGTATGTTTTTAATTTGTTCCTTTGCTTATTTCTTTTAAATTGATACAAGAATTAAACAGGTTCATTTAATAAATTTAGCAGTGTATTGGAGGGCATTTTTTAAAATTCCTATTATTCAGTTTGTCCTTCGGACAGCAGCTTATGTGCAAACCCACTACACATAAGTCCTTGCAAAAAACTGGTGAGATAAAATTAAATTACAATTTGTACACACAAGAAAACAATTGATCTTGAGGTAAATATGTTGTAATTTAGTGATAAAGTAAAAAGAAAGTGCTACCCACTGCAATAACACTTGCCCTCTATAAGAAACGCTAAAACTTCATTCTGTCAGTGCGTAACATCAGTATTTAAATTAATAAATTAATTAATTCAGAGGGTTTTTTCTGGACAGTAAACTCCTTCAAGCTTGGCAAATAAGTCAAAGTGCAAAGTTACCTTGAGAAATGGTTAATGTGGACTGTGACACCTGCTGAAGGCAGTTAAAAAAAACAGGGAGACAGTCAGATCACATGTCCACTACCTAAATGATTCCTGACAACATTTTACAAACCACATCTTTGTGAAACTTTATGGTTTGGGTTAGTTGCCCGTCAGTGTTCTTGACTTCATTTGGGCCATCTCAACAACTGATGAACATGCTTGATCTTCAAGTGACCAGTTGTGTGATCCAGATGTCTCTCTGGGCAACATCTGGATGAAAACTACCCTGGGTAACATAAGACATTGTCCTGGAAAAAAGAGAAGGCCATTATGTGGGAACCCAGGTCAGCGAGGTTTTAGTGTTTTCTCCATAGTATGTATGTCATAAGCAGGATGAGACCCACTGACAGGGCTGCAATCACGAACTGGTGGATAGATAGGACATTTTCCAATGTGTGGATCCTCTCCTCCATGGCACTGGTGTGGAAGTAGTCATAGATGCCAGCTCCAATGCTCCACAGCGCCCAAACAGCATCCACTATGAGTGGCATGGTGAAGCAGAAAGGGATGCTCAGCAGCTGCAGATCACACCTAAAGACTGGAAAAACAACACAAAACACAGATTCAAGCTTGCTATATGAGACTGAGCAAATATTTCCAAAAACTAGGATAAAGCAAATTTATGCAAAATCACATGTAATATAAGCACACATTTTTGTTATATCCAAATCTATTAATCTTATAACATTATTATTTGTTACCTCAAGAAGTCAAAATTAAGTATTAAGTCACCTAAAAGCACTTGGTGTCTAAATCTTCCTGTAAAAGGCCTTACGTAAAAGATAAACTATATTGATGTGCCGAATTGAAGAATGTCATATACATCCAGTAAAACCTTATTTCACAATTTGCTAGTATTTCAGTCTATCCACTTAATTAAAGTTTAACGTTAATTAATATGTAACAAAATTTAGCTTGAGAGAATTCCGTTATGTATAACAGTTAAACCAAATACAACTTCCATGACTAGTCCAGAGGCTAGGTCAGTCATTATTTTTATTAATTTGCAAATACAAGCATATATACACACACACACACACACACACACACACACACACACACACACACACACACACACACACACGATACCGTAGCACGGTCATCATCTCACAAGCTAACATTTTGAGTTAGCTTGTGTACAGTCTCGATATGCTAGAGCTGATCATTCTCAACAAGTCAACTCTTTTACTTACAAAATTAAGTAGTCTCGAAACTCGCAATGGCCGCACAATCTTCCGACCATCTGATACCCGAACATACACGTTTTACATCATCGTATTACATCTGTAGCGACCATATTTCAGCCACAGATGAAATTCCATCTGCTGTGAGCCTCTGCAGCTACTTCCGGAACTGTTGGTCAAGATTTCCTTTCCTTTCCTCGTGTATGGCTGCTGCTACGCCAGATTTTATGCAATATTTAACGCATCGTCGATGACTTGGAAAATATAATGTAAACATTACTAAAGCGTTTTTTATGATCAGTGATACCCCCTTTCTAGGCCTCCACAGTTAGTCCGTCAAGACGCACGTTGATTTTTATGTCTATAGCTCCTGAAATGTGTGTGGGTTGACGGTAAGTTCAATAGAAAACACATTGCTAATATAAGCGACCTTTTCAAGACTGTCTTTAATCCTGCGCTTTTATGTGATACTGTTTATTAAATTTTCAAAGTGCCTTAAATAATTACTAAAACGTTTGAATTTATGCAAACGCACAAATAACGTTACTCGTCTTGCTGCTAAGCCAGCTAACGTAATATTTTCTGATTTTCTGATTTGAATATTTACTTGCCAAGGACTTGTAGCTGCTGGAAGTACTTAATAATTGTTCAATTCCTACCACACTAGTGCGTAGCTCAAATGAGTATATTGTGAACGGTTCGCATTACCAGGCGCGGTGGCCAAGTGGTAAGGCGTCGGTCTCGTAAACCGAAGATCGCGGGTTCGAACCCCGTCCGTGCCTGTGTATAATACCTGGCTTCTTTTTCAGAAGCATCTTTAAACTCATTTCCACTGACAATAAATACAACCGTAAATTAAAAAGTAATATTTGTTTTTATCAATTACAAATCTGTAAATATTCAAACCCCTTTGAAAACATGATTCATCTGAAGGAGTTAATCTTATAAAATAACCTAAAACATACTGAACTATGTTATACAACATAACACTGTGATAGAATAATCTCCTGAAGGTGAGTTTAAGGGCTTGTGTTTAACTGTATTTTATTTCCACTTTTTAGAAAAACTACAAGTATTAAATGCCATTAAATTTCCAAGCAAGATGTTATCTAACATGGCTGAGTTCAATTTTTAGTATCTCTTTGGGTAAAAGTTAACCGTTGGACCTCCTAATCACTGTTCCTCTTACGCTTTGTTTACATTGTTTTTGCTATCAGACCCCAGATTTGCCTTTTATGTGAACAAATCTGAAATACCGTAAATAGTCTTAAATCATTATTTAGACAGGGTTTTAACATAAATAGTAATTCTGTGTTTTAATAGTGCATAATCCTCTCAAACAAAATTGTCATCAAGATAAAGTAAAAAATCAGTACCCAATATAAAATTCATATCATTAATTTAAATTATCAAATAAGCATGATTTGGTGTTACTGACATATGGAAATAACAACCCCAGTATACATTTCTTATGTTACATTTGCACTGAGACATTATCTACTGTTGAAATAGCCATGTAATATACCATATATGCTAAATGTCAGAATATTTTTTACTGTACTGAAAAGATTAACATTGTTTACATATACCTTATATGTTATACAGGTGGAATGTGGCTACAGGCAGTCAGTGTAGACACTCTGTACACTGATTACATTATCCTGACCTGTCATTCATAAGCATTATATCTAAAGCTCACGATCACTAACTTCTACCACGCCGGTAACCTGAAGATTTGTTGTGTTCCAATCAATGACATTTCCTCCTGGCCCTGTCTTCTTGTAGACCATGTCTCGAATGGCGCTGTCTGAGAGCACGTAGTCCCACATATTAACATCAGTGATCGATCCTACAAAACTCTGATTGATATCAAATTCACCCAGATAACTGTCTGGATCTTGTCCAAGGATAACATTGCCATTGGGCTGGATTGTGTGAGCTTTCTTGTAGGTTTTGGTCAAGCTTCTCCTCCCATCCATGAAGAGGGCAGATGCACCCGAACTGGAATCCCAGATGAAACACAGATGGGTCTCCAGCCCACTGAGCTGTGGGACTTGGAACAAGACACCACCTCCCGCTAAATAGAAAGAAAGGCTAAACACACAGATAAAACATTAAGTTTTATAGCATGTTTCAAAACAGAGTTAAAATGTCTTCATAAAAGTAGGCGTGTTTGTAGTCCTTGTAGTATTGTTAGCAAAAGGCTGTTGGTTGTACAGTAGTATTCTACTGTAAGTGCTTGTTGTAAAAGAGTCATTTTAATGTTACTAGCAGTCATAGTAGCCTAGTAATAGTCGTAGTGGTAGTGTGTGTACTGGAAGTTTGAAGGCCGTATATAGTAGTAGCAAAATAAATTGTTTGATATAGGAACAATACTATTAGACAATACTATTAAATGCAACCGCAAGGGGACACAAGCCAGTGTCTTCTTGTGCCAGTCCCAAGTCTGGGTAAATGCAGAGGGTTGTGTCAGGAAGGGCATCCGACGTAAAACACATGCCAAATAAAAAATGCGAATCATGACTTTCACACCGAAAAGGACTCCGATACCTGATCGGTCGGTGCCCGGATTTACAACGACCACCACCAGTGCTGTAGACCTACAGGGTACCGGTGGAAATTGGAATACTATTGATCGAAGAAGGAGAGGAGGAAGGTGTGTTCGTAAGCAGAGTGAGAAGAGGAAAGCTAAGAATGTAGGACTGACAGTAGGGACTTTGAATGTTGGGACTATGACAGGGAAGGCTAGAGAGTTTATTGACATGATGCAGAGAAGGAAGGTAGGTAGAAGGAACTGAGACAGGCTCTGGGTGGTCTGGAGGTGCTTCCAGATGTCTGGACCACTATAGCTAATTTGATCAGGGAGACAGGTAGGAGGGTACTCTGTGTGTCATCTGGAGGAAGGGGACAAGGAGACTTGGTGGTGGAATGAGGAAGTTCAGCAATGTATACAGAGAAAGAAGTTAGCTAAGAAGAAGTGGGACACTGAGAGGACTGAAGAGAGTGGACAGGAGTACAGGGAGATGCAGCGTAAGGTGTAGGTAGAGGTGGCAAAGGTCAAACACAAAGCAAATGAGGACTTGTACGCTAGGTTGGACACCAAGGAGGGAGAGGTGGATTTGTTCAGGTTGGCCAGACAAAGAGACAGAGATGGGAAGGATGTGCAGCAGGTTAGTGTGATTAAAGATAAGGATGGAAATGTATTGACAGGTGCCAGGAGTGTGATGGGAAGATGGAAGGAAAACTTTGAAGAGTTGATGAATGAGGAAAATGAAAGGGAACAAGGAGTAGAAGAGGTGACTGGTGTGAAGCAGGAAGTAGCAAAGATTAGTACGAGTGAAGTGAGGAGGACGTTGAAGAGGATGAAGAGTGGAAAGGCAGTTGGTCCTGATGACATACCTGTGGAGGTATGGAAGTGTCTAGGAGAGGTGGCAGTAGAGTTTCGGACTAGTTTATTTTACAAGATCTTGGAGAGTGAGAGGATGCCCGAGGACTGGAGGAAAAGTGTACTGGTGCCCATTTCTAAGAACAAGGGAGATGTGCAGAGCTGTGGCAGCTACAGAGAAATAAAGCTGATGAGCCAGACAATGAAGTTGTGGGAAAGAGTAGTGGAAGCTCGGCTAAGGGCAGAGGTGAACATTTGTGAGCAGCAATATGGTTTCACGCCTAGAAAGAGAACAACAGATGCAGTATTTGCTTTGAGGATGCTGATGGAGAAGTACAGAGAAGGTCATAGGGAGTTGCATTGTGTCTTCATAAATTTAGAGAAAGCGTATGACAGGGTGCAGAGAGAGGAGCTGTGGTATTGTATGACGAAGTCTGGAGTGGCAGAGAAGTATGTTAGAGCTGTGCAGGACACGTATGAGAGCTGTAAGACTGTGGTGAGGTGCTGTAGGTGTGACAGAGGAGTTCAAGGTGGAGGTGGGTCTGCATCAAGGATCAACTCTGAGCCCCTTCTTGTTTGCTCTGGTGATGGACAGGCTGACAGATGAGGTTAGACAGGAATCTCCATGGACTATGATGGTTGCAGATGACATAGTGATTTGTGGTGAGAGCAGGGAGCAGGTGGAGGAAAATCTAGAGAGGTGGAGGTCTGTTCTGGAAAACAGAGGAATGAAGCTTAGCCGCAGTAAGACAGAATACATTTGTGTCAATGAGAGGGACCAAGGTGGAACAGTGAGGTTACAGGGAGCAGAGGTGAAGAAGCTGCAGGACTTTAGGTACTTACGGTCAACGGTTCAGAGCAACGGAGAGTGTGGAAAAGAGGTGAAGAGGCGAGTGCAAGCAGGTTGGAACGGGTGGAGAAAAGTGTCAGGTGTGTTGTGTGACAAAAGAGTATCAGCGAGAATGAAAGGAAAGATGTTCAAGATGGTGGTGAGACCAGAGATGTTGTTCGGCTTAGAGACAGTGGCACTGAAGAAAAGACAAGAGGCAGAGCTGGAAGTAGCAGAGCTTAATATGTTGAGGTTCTCTTTGGGAGGGACGAGGATGGACAGGATCAGGAATGAGGACATCAGACGGACAGTAAATGGTCTGCACTTATATAGCGCTTTTCTACCTATTGGCTATTGAGACCTATTGATTGTAGTAGTTGTGTTAGTAGTACAAGTACCTTTTTTATTATAGAAGTCTTAGAAGTTGTGATGCTTGTAGTAATATTAGTAGTAGTAATAGCAGAAATGTATTGTAAATATGAGTTGTAGATGTAGTTACATTTTTAGTAGTGGTAATGTATGTAGTGCTTGTAGCAGTAGTAGTATTTTTTAGAAGTACTACTAATAGCAGTAGCAGTAAAAGTAATACTCTTACTCACAAAAATTGTGAGATTTTACAAACATTTGGTACAAAATATGGTGTCATCTAAAATCTTTGAATCCAAAATATTGAAGTGTAGTGTACCGGCCATCGCTTTCACGCCACACATTCAGCTCATCGTTGTGTCTGGTCCGGTATGCAAATAGGATGACCTCTCGACTCCCCTGTAGCTCTGTTGCCACACGCATACACAGAGTGAAGGCCGCCAGGTTCAAAGGTTTCTGAGGGACCAGCTCAACAAAACTGTTGTCAGATTCTGCGGGAAACACCAAGTTCCTAATGGTAACTGCCCCTGAGTGATAAGAAACAAAGTTTGTCAAGAAATTCCTGCAGCATGTAAAGTAACACATAAAGCAGTGTGAAATTCAAGTGAAATTACAGATTGCCTTATAAGCATTAAATGCACCTAAAGACAGATTTAGGTTTCCAAGTAAACTTTTGTCATTATCAGTTTGCCTACATTTTTACAGTTAATAATCAGCTGCAAAGTATCAGACGTTATCAATTACAAAATGATTTGTTTAGTCCAAACATATGTAGTCGGTGTCAGTGACAACCTAAAGATACACCTGTTTGAAAATCTAGGATAAGAGAAATGTTACTGCATTTTCCTGAAAGATGACTTTTAATGAATAATCAGTTTTAAAACATGGTTGCTGAATTTTTTTCTGTTCATGAATTCATCAGTTAGCTAGGTAATACTTTCATTTTTAAATCTGCAGAATATTAACCTTTAAATTAACAGTAAACAATATTGCACAGATATACATAAAAGGCACAAAGCAAATGTATACAATTACCTGGCAACACTGTGGAGGTGGTAATGAGAAAAACAAAAAGTGAAAGCCTCATTTTGTCTGAGCAAACCTAGAAAGAGTGAGAGAATTTACTCATGAACTCATTCCACTTATTATATGCATTAAGCTGTTTCGGTCTAGAATTTCTTTAGTTTTATATGAATATAAAATATGAATATATTTTATATATGAGTATAAAATATATAAAATGGAAATGGAGAATAAATACATACCATACGCTGTGGAGGGAATGGTATAAGCAGTCTGTAGAAAGAGTTTTTATATTGTGGCTCACAAACTCCACCCTATTATAAAATAACATTCATTGTGACCTTTAAACTGGAAGATTGGACTATTTTATTGATCAGAAATAAATAAACAAACTAAACTAACGGGAAAGATAAAGTCGATGTAGCACATGTCAGAGGGGACAATGTGCAGTGTGAATTTTTATAGATCAAACTTCCATTGAACTCGACCCACTAACAAATATTAACAGTCCATCCAAACCAAGAAATATGTTTCTCTGGGATCCTTGATGTCAAACAGTCGGGCTTCAAGAGTAGTCAATCCACAGAAATGACACTCCTTACGGTTGTGCAAGCCCTGCAGGCTGCAAAAGCTGCTGCTCAGCTTTCTGTCTTAATCCTACTTGATCTATCTGCAGCATTGACTCTTTGAACTACCAGATCCTCCTGCCTGCACTCTCTGACTTGGGCATCTCTGGTACAGCTCTGGCCTGGCATCTTTTTCTTTTTTTACATCTATACTATATCTCTGGTTTCTAGTGCCCACTCACATGGCTTTTCCTATCATTACTATGACGACGACACGCAGCTCTACCTGTCCTTTCCGCTGTGTGACTTCACTGACTCATCAAACATTCCTGTCTGTATCTCTGACGTCTCCACTTAGATGAGAGGCAGACATCTTCAAGTCAAACTCTCTAATTAATTAAACAATCAATTAATTAATTATTAATCTGAAGAAATCTCAACATCATTTTACAGCTGCTTCAATCTAGACCTTAGACAAAAGCTGAATTGCACAGGTGTTTAATGTAACTGTGATAAAATAATTCTATTAGCACTGGTTGTGTTACAGGCTCAAAGTGGGAGATCCTCCTACCTGAAGTGAAATGCTATCATAAAAACACAGTAAACAGTCTGCACTTATATAGCGCTTTTCTACCTATCGGCACTCAAGGCGCTTTACACTGCTTCTGAGGGACCAGCTCAACATAGCTGTGCCAACAACTGTGAGATTGGTGGACAACCGCTCTACCTTCCTGCGCCACAGTAGCATATATGCTTTTTACTATTAGGCAGCAGCAATGCTCATATTAACATGATGTACATTAGCTCTACTTTTGCTCTGTAACTCTCAATTACAGAGAATGTAAGTGTACAGTACACTCGTAAATCTAAGATTGCGGGTTCGAACCCCGTCCGTGCCTGTGTATAATACCTGGCTTCTTTTTCAGAAGCATCTTTAAACTCATTTCCACTGACAATATATACAACCGTAAATTAAAAAGTAATATTTGTTTTTATCAATTACAAATCTGTAAAAATTCAAACCCCTTTGAAAACATGATTCATCTGAAGGAGTTAATCTTATAAAATAACCTAAAACATAGTGAACTATGTTATACAACATAACACTGTGATCTCCTGAAGGTGAGCGCAGGTTAATTTAAGGGCTTTTGTTTAACTGTATTTTTTTTCAACTTTTTAGAAAAACTACAAGTATTAAATGCCATGAAATTTCCAAGCAAGATGTTATCTAACATGCCTGTGTTCAGTTTTTAGTATCTCTTTGGGTAAAAGTTAACCGTTGGACCTCCTAATCACTGTTCCTCTTACGCTTTGTTTACATTGTTTTTGCTATCAGACCCCAGATTTGCCTTGTATGTGAACAAATCTGAAATACCGTAACTAGTCTTAAATCATTACTTAGACAGGGTTTCAACATAAATAGTAATTCTGTGTTTTAGTAGTGCATAATCCTCTCAAACAAAATTGTCATCAAGATAAAGTAAAAAATCAGTACCCAATATAAAATTCATATCATTAATTTAAATTATCAAATAAGCATGATTTGGTGTTACTGACATATGGAAATAACAACCCCAGTATACATTTCTTATGTTACATTTGCACTGAGACATTATCTACTGTTGAAATAGCCATGTAATATACCATATATGCTAAATGTCAGAATATTTTTTACTGTACTGAAAAGATTAACATTGTTTACATATACCTTCTATGTTATACAGGTGGAATGTGGCTACAGGCAGTCAGTGCAGACACTCTGTACACTGATTACATTATCCTGACCTGTCATTCATAAGCATTATATCTAAAGCTCACGATCACTAACTTCCACCCTGCCATTAACACGAAGATTTGGTGTGTTTCAATCAATGACATTTCATCCTGGCCCTGTCTTCTTGTAGACCATGTCTCGAATGGCGCTGTCTGAGAGCACGTAGTCCCACATATCAGTGATCGATCCTACAAAACTCACCCAGATAACTGTCTGGATCTTGTCCAAGGACAACATTGCGATTGGGCTGGATTGTGTGAGCCTTCTTGTAGGTTTTGGTCAAGCTTCTCCTCCCATCCATGAAGAGGGCAGATGCACCCGAACTGGAATCCCAGATGAAACACAGATGGGTCTCCAGCCCACTGAGCTGAGGGACTTGGAACAAGACACCACCTCCCGCTAAATAGAAAGAAAGGCTAAACACACAGATACAACATTAAGTTTTATAGCATGTTTCAAAACAGAGTTAAAATGTATTCATAAAAGTAGGCGTGTTTGTAGTCCTTGTAGTATTGTTAGCAAAAGGCTGTTGGTTGTACAGTAGAATTCTACTGTAAGTGCTTGTTGTAAAAGAGTATTTTTAATGTTACTAGCAGTCATAGTAGCCTAGTAATAGTCGTAGTGGTAGTGTGTGTACTGGAAGTTTGAAGGCCGTATATAGTAGTAGCAAAATAAATTGTTTGATATAGGAACAATACTATTAGACAATACTATTAAATGCAACCGCAAGGGGACACAAGCCAGTGTCTTCTTGTGCCAGTCCCAAGTCTGGGTGAATGCAGAGGGTTGTGTCAGGAAGGGCATCCGACGTAAAACACATGCCAAATAAAAAATGCGAATCATGACTTTCACACCGAAAAGGACTCCGATACCTGATCAGTCGGTGCCCGGATTTACAACGACCACCACCGGTGCTGTTGACCTACAGGGTACCGGTGGAAATCGGACTACTGTTGGTCGAAGAAGGAAAGGAGGAAGGTGTGTTCGTAGGCAGAGCGAGAAGAGAAAAGCTAATAATGTAGGACTGACAGTAAGGACTTTGGATGTTGGTACTATGACAGGGAAAGCTAGAGAGTTGGTTGACATGATGCAGAGAAGGAAGGTGGACATACTGTGTGTCCAGGAGACCAGATGGAAAGGTAGCAAGGCTTGAAGCTTAGGTGCAGGGTTCAAGTTGTTCTACCATGGGTCAGATAGGAAGAGAAATGGAGTAAGAAGTAGGTTATCCTGAAAGAGGAGTTTGTGAGGAATGTTCTAGAGGTGAAAAGAGTATCAGACAGGTTGATGTTGTTAGTGGTTATGTCCCACAGGTAGGATGTGTGCACATAGGTTCTCTTGGAGGTGATATGCATTTTATTTACATGGATGTGGTTGTGTTTTTCAGAAATAAATGGACACCAACTTTCAACATGATCCCAGCGTCACAGAAATCAAGAGGTTACATGTTGACCATCAAAAAATGTGTATTGTGATTCCTTGTGTAGTACTAATGTCCTGGCCTTTAAAAGATTTCAAATTTCCTAAAGTGAAATCACAGGAGGTAAATCCATTAATTCAGTATTTTGCAAAAGCTAATAATTACTGGGTCAATATTACTGTAGGGAGCCTTTTGGTGTCCTGAACATAAATAACTCATTTGCCATGATAACTTAACATACAAATGACTATGAAAGGGTGTGTTGTATTACGGTAAGTTTTTTTTAATTCATAACAGAAGCATTACTTGGCTCTTTAGATACATTTTTAAGATATTTTTTTGTTTTGTATAAAAGGATGTATGTGCTCATTAAATTTGAAAATAAAAATCCTATTAATATTTTGTTAAATAAGATATTACTCAAATTTAGTGTATTTTTCATTTTGTAATAAAAACAATATTTTTATTTAATAAAAAAGAAGAGTTTGTCCATGTCCCTTGAATGGTTGTCCACCCTGTCGTATTGCGGAATCTGCCCCTTTGAGAAAAAGCCAATAGTGACATCAGGACAACAGATTTTTTTTTATCTCTCCAGTGGCAGGAATTTCAACTGCTGAGGTGAATAAGCTGCTGACTTTCCAATTGACAAATTTTATTCATATGAGTTTACTTGCTTGTTTTGCCAAAGCTTAACATGTCCACCCTGTCGGCATAAAATATACTAGAAGTGAGTAAAATACAATATTTTCAAAATATGTAAGTCTAAAAATACCAAATTCTCTTCAACAACCAGACTAACTATTTTTACTACTAAATATATGTACACTTGAGTGTCTACTATTTATGATATGACATAAAGTGAATGGTAAATTAAAATCAAAATATGTTGAAAGAGGGTAGAAACGCACTCTCTGGTGATATTGACTCTGCTGTTTAATGTGCACGACATGCTGGGATATATTTCACTTAATATACTTGTTATAGTTTTTAATTGAACCAGTTAGTCCCGCTGCGGTTTCAGGAAGCTCTTTTTCAAACGGATGCGGCCACGACAGCAGCAGACAGGAGCTTCAAACACACACAGCGACGGACAACAGGACCCGGAGGAGAATTTGCTGCGGGTTGCACGCCGGTGATAATGGCGGACCAAAACAAGCCAGACGCTACAGGGGAATTCTACAGCGAGATTTTAAGGTATGACGACGCTTTAGTGGGCTAATCGTGTAAAATTCCCGAGACAGACACTACTTCCCTTTTCACTCTCGCTCCTTGTCTTTTCTTCACAACCTTTTCCTCTGGTTTGGAGATATTTGCCTTGTGCACATGGTGGTGGGACAGGTTCATGTAACGTGAGTTTAGCTAAGTTATTGCGTACTTAACGTTCGAGTTATATAGTTAAAAACACTACATAGACTATTTAACCACACACACGCACACACACATTTTTAGCAGTAACACCCAGAGGTTTTGTGGTGTTGGAAGCTACTGAGACTTTCTAATGGGTCTACAACGCTTCTCTCTGTCGCCCTCCGCTGTGTGTTTTGGTCAAAGCAGTTGTAGGTTTGAGAGGTAAAAAAAGTGCAAATAATAAATAGGAGTCAATGCACTTTTGGGTGATTTGGACGTGTAAGTTAGTGTCCAAAGGCTGATCTTAACGCATTACACTGTATTTGAGTCCATAAAATAGGGAATCATGGAGTTGAATGTGTTGGGTGTTGTTTTCATGTCAGATCTCATGGTCCCATGACACTGAATCATCACCTTATGACTCATGATCACACTGGAAATAAACAGTAATATAAGACATTATTTGCAGATGTACTTGAGAAAAAATATAATGCGAATTGCCCAGTTTGAGCATGCAACAGAAATTGTGCTTGTTGTGACAGGTACTTTTTCCCCCCAGACCCTTTAACTGTTTTGCCATGAGACCTGTAAGAGGATCTTGGGCAGATGTTGGGCAGGTGTTGAGCAGGTATGCTTATTGCAACTTCAGTGACCGGGTCAGTTATTGTGTGCCACTAACAGATTGGGCACCTCATTTTCAATTCTTTTTAATTTCTGTGGAGGATCTACATAAAACTGTTGGTCAATATACTGCTGTCTTCAGCATATTTTGGTGCAATTTGCCTGCGGCAAGTGAAATGCATGTTGAATTTGATTCGGGTCTGGAGATTTACTCAACCAGCTTTACTGTAACAGTGACTAGGTAACAGTATTTAATATTAATTGGTTTCATTTTATTGATGCTTGTACGTTTTAAAATATTGTCACAATAAATAGTGTATTGGTCTCAAATCTGCCCAACATATTGTTATAGTAATATAGAGGAATAATCGATGTCTTGGTGTCTCGTTTTTCTTTTCTTCATTGTTTTCATGTTGCTTTCTTTCTTTCAATTGCAGGCCATCTGAACTGTTTGCAGCCCGGTCCAGGAGTCACAAAATTCCAATAAGGGGGCAGAAGGATTTCTTCCCCAATGACTCAGATGAGCAAAAACAGCGGCTCGAGCAAAGTCTGAATGAGCACTGGAGCCTCATATCAGAGGAGAGAGTGGAACGGCTGTGAGTAGGCATAGTATTTATCTGGAGTCAATCGACTGAAAAGGTGTAACATCAGTATTCTTTGTGAACTGTTGCTAGAGTGGAGGAAAACGTTACAGCTTCACTAATCGAAAGTGTAATATTAACAATAAGTCCAATGACTCCATGACATGGGAAAGGGACTGCTTGTAGTGATGAGATCAGAGTTTAGACCTGTGTTGCCTCCCTTAGCTCATAGCTTTGGTTTCACAACCCATTTAGGATCTGTCTCAGCACTTTCATCAACCCTGTTGCCAGCAGCAGCTTGTAGCTTTCATCTGAACAGCTGAAATGCAGAGTGACTAGTTACTGCAGAACAACCATCTATTACATCTATTAGCTAAAGAAATGGATACGCTTTTCTTTTTAAAGGGTCATTGTAAAGCAAACCACTAACTTTTTTTTAATTTAATGCAGAGGAAACTTAGTGAAGGCCATGTGGGTTCCAAGTGAGCAGGTTGTGGAGCTCAAATCTCCAGCTGTGAGTATTGTAGCATAACAAATGCACAAAATACACTCAACCTTTGACAAACTCTGCACTGCATCTTCTGTCTTATTGCTACAAACTGTCAAGTAAATTATTGTACTGTATTACAACATTTCATAACTATTATTCACACAGGGAAAGTTTTGGCAGACAATGGGCTTTTCTGCCAATGGCAAGCAGTATCTCCTCCCTGAAGAAGCTCTCTACTTGATGGAGTGTGTGAGTGGCAAATATAACCAGTTTTTCTGGGTGTGGTTAACTGTCTAAAACTAAACACTCTTCTTTTTTTATTTATTCACTGGTATCTTTATTTATTTTTACAAGACTTGAAATATGTGAAATAATAATTTGTGAGTTATGTGTGAACAGGGAAACCTGCAGGTATTTTATAAGGACCTGCCACTATCTATTCAGGATGGGTATGAGAGATTTCTGTCCTCAAAAACAATAACCCTGCAGCAATATCAGGTACACCTATTAGTCTAACACATAGTTTGGAATATAAGTATTTAGGTCTTGTGCTTGTCTAACAACAAGTTATCTTTCCAAAGGTGTTTGGACATTTGAAGAGGCTTGGATATGTGGTGCTGAGATTTGATCCCAGGTAACTGAACCTCAAAGCTCTATTGAGAAAGTTGCATTTAAATTTAAGGTAATGGGAATTAACTTTTAGTATTGATAGACCCAGCGATTCAGGGATGACAGTGTTATTCATTTGCACTTTTAACCAAAGCCGTTACACGTGCACTTCATACTTTGGAAAATCTGATCCTGTCCAAAAGCTGATTTTGGGGCTAATCCTTTGTTGGGGTCCAGGTTTTGACATAAACTAATTGTCGGTGCTTTTGGTGTCTTACAGTTTGGAGCCATCACCCTATGCAAGACAGCTGAACCTGCCTCAGTCTCGTGACCGAGCAGGAAGACAACTGAAGAGAAAACGCAGCTCCAGCCCCACCCCCACCCCATCATCCAGGTAAATGGTGGCTCTGTATAAAGCTGCTCCTCATCTACTTTATATTGTATTTATTAGGCGCATTGATGTAATCGATTACATAAAATGACAGTTATTCTCTTGGATAACTTGGTATTTAGACTAAAGGCTTGGAATCATTTTACTCTTTGGATTCATACGGAGAAAATGGTGTAAAGCACTTGAGGATTGAATAACTCGGTCTAATATTTACCGTCTCGCTGACTATGAACTTTTGTTACTTTCTGAGAAACTGATTTTGCTGTGGTCCTTCAGTCTGAAATTGTTCATTGGAATCATGAGGTTTTCTGCTTTCTAACAAGGTGTAGTTTGTCAAGTGTTTATAGTTTGTTTCGGGATAGACTGGTGCAATTCTGAAATACCTCATGTGGTTATGTCTTTGTCCCGCAGGTGACCCACTAAATAATAATGCGTAGGAAAATAATCTATAGATTAACTGATTTTATTGAAAAATAATGATAGATTATTTGGGTGATTAGAAATTGAAATTAAAGTTTAGCCCAATACTTTCACGTTGGCAGAACTAAAGTACTCTAAATGGCTCACTCACAACTCATAAAAACAAATGACTGCTTTGCATTTAATATTGCTCTACACTCCTCTTTGCTGAGCAAGTCAGAAAGGCAATACAACACAGATTTTGATGTGATTTCAAATGAGTCAAGTAGAAATTTCTGGTATAATGAAAACAATACATTTTGCAAAACAAGAAAAAAGCTGAATACTGATTCTTTGAATGTACATTACTGTACACTACTGTTTTTAAACAATGTACAGTAAATGCTGATGTAAAAATTAAATGCATGCAATAATCTGCATTGTTTTCATAAATATTTTGTTTTGATTGTTTTTGTTAACCAATTATATTGTTTAAAATGCCTTATCTCAATTGTGTGGCAACATTTCTGTTAATCAGCTTATTGATTAATTGACTAATCCATACATACAAGGGCTTGAGTGTAGAAAATAGTCTACCAGTGAGCACAGACCACCCACACACTCTGTCACTCAGTGTCTTAAAATTTAGTTTCCTGCCAGTCATCAGTTCAAAATGTGAAGGAGTGTTGATGTAATTTGTAGTTACATTTTTTTCTGCTTGTAGTCATACTGATGGACGAAAAGAATCTCCTGCTGAGAGAATGGAGGAGGATAAATGCAGCCACGAAGGTGAGGAGGCCAAAACACTAACTGAGTCACAACTGGCAACCTCCTCAGTGAGGTCTGAGGTCCAGACTGCTACCACAAGCTCAGCAGATGGAGGTAGCGGCAGGAACTGGTGGATGATAGATGATGTTAGTGGCTCAGGGCACAGGTCAGATCACAGTCCCACCTCTGGGTCCTCTCGCTGGGACTTCAGCTCCATCATTTTCCCTGACCTTGGCTCCAGGGAGCACCTTCGTAGCTGCCTGGGCTCTCCAGACCCCTCTCTGCTGCCTGGGGCTATGGCTGTGGGGGCCTGTGATGTTGCCCCCTGGAGGCAGAGAATAAACCTGCGAGAGGTGAAGATGTCCGCAAAGGAGCAGAAAAGGGATAGAAACAAGCATAGGCATCGATGGGATTTCAGGAAAGACAAAGAGGTTTGTAAGATATGTAACATAACCTTAAAAATGCAAATGACAAATGTTCCAAACAAATTATCCTGTAAGTCTTATTTTGTACATTATTCTAATAATTTTAAAGTAATACAAAAGCTTAAAAGTGCAAGGGATCACATTCCTGAGTTCTTTTCAGGTTTGGCAGTGCAAAAACTGGGCAGAGTACCAGGAGCTCATGTCGAGGAGGCAGGGGCGGCGTACTGGCAGGCCAGCACACTTGTGGAACAGAGAAGTCACTCCTTTACATGACCCAACACAGCCAATTCCCACTGGTGAGGTTACATTGTTTTTAAAGTAATTCTAGATACATGAGATTTGTAAAGTGATATTTGTTTTGTTATTCCAGGGGAGCTGCTGGATAAGATCCGTGTGATCAAATCTACAAATTTGCTTGAGGGCGCGTCCAGGTATCACTTGATTCTATTTGCTGTTGTTAAACTTAAGTGAAAATGATTATCTTTACCTATTGCAAGTTCAAGAATAGACAAAAGCAGGGCATCATTAATAATATTATGAATGGCTGTTTTTGTGTCCCCCCATTCTTACATTAACAAATTCCACACACGCATCTAAATGCATTCAAAGTTCAGTATCTATTCAATTTTACCAGATACTTTCTGTTAATTAATACCATTTTTTAGTACTTAAAGTAGTACTTCTATGCACTTAATATGAATATGTAAGATTTTCTTTATCCTTGGAAAAAAAAGAGCAGTTTGAGGAAATGATAGCCAATAGAGCTAAGTCAGAGTAAAACAGAATCTAACTGTAGATGTCTGGATAAACAAGTAAGTAAAATACAGATGCCTACTTAGGTAAAAACTCATAATAGTCAGTCCAGACCCTTCAACACACATGCAAATAAAAAGGCAATTAAATGAAGAGAGCATCTGCATGTCTTAAAGGGAGCATTAAATCCATTTGCTCACAAAAAGCACAAGATATTAATTGGTTTTACATTTTGTTTACAAAGATCCTGAATATTCTATTTTAGCACAAAAGAAAATATTTGTTCAATGAACTTATCAGCTTCTGGGTCCAGGGCACATTAGTTGCCTTATCTAGTTACCTTATTTATAAGTCTTATTTTGAATTTGGTAAACTCCCTGTTTAAGTAAGCCTTTATAATCCGTAATGCATTAAGGTACGAGAGAAATCGAATGACTTATGTGCTTTTACAGGTGACTAGAGAATGTAATCTTGATTCCTTCTAGCATCCTGGTTTCTTCTGTGCATTTAGACAAGCTCAGTGGCAATGCGGAAAACACAATCTGTTGTCTGTGTGCAGAAAGCGTGTGTTTAAAACCCCTTATTGAATAAAGGTTCACTGAGTGTGAACCACCAACATTGTTGAGAAGTAGCCAGGTTACTCTAATCAAAGCCTTCTTATCTGTTGTGGTATAGTGACAGATGGTCACAGCAGGCGATGTTGTGTTCTGTCTAAATAAAATATTGTGGAGCTGCTCTGCTCAGCCAAAATGATTCCAGGAAAACATGTAATATTTAATCATTCTTGTTGAAGCAGTGACAAATTTCTGCCTGCATAGGTTCATTCATGGAGCTGTTTTTGTAAAATAACACAACAACAAAAAAAAACCATGTAGTTCACATTGGCATAAAAGATTTGACCCCAAACAGCTACTTTATGATCACTGAGATTAAATGACATCAACTCTGAGTCACATGTGTAGGAAAATCAATTTTAAAAAATAGATTTTCTGTTTACTTATGTATTATCACCTCTCTTTGCTTCATGAGCTTCAATTTATATGTGAATAAAGACTGAATTGGGGGCTTTGTCGCTCCCTTGTTGTGCTCTTGTATGCAGAGTGTGAGCATCAGCCAGCTATTACTGACCTTGTGAAATATCTGCTCAGATTAAAAGGATCCGATGAGTGGAGGATTTGTTTCAATGTTTACCAACCTGATACGGTGGCCGACTTCAAGAAGAGCAACCCAGGGAAACCTTACTCCCGATTGTGTGTATGCAGGTACGCAAAACAGTTTACTTAAGACGGGCTTAGAGAAAACAACAGAAACTGACTCAGTGTAAGGAGATGACTGTGATAAGGCTGCAATTAGCTCATTAATCTTATTTTAAAAATATTTACTATTTGATTTTCTGTTTTCTGTAATTTAGTATTTGTTAAACATTGTAGGTTGTTAGCCAGTGTCTCCCTCATCATTTGGTATCCTTCCCGTTGTGTCTTAGTTTCGACAGTCCTGTCCCTGACCTGCGTGCTATCAAGCTACTAACCTTCCAGAGTGGAGACGTCCCAGTGGTACTTGCTGTGGTGGACCATGGGGACATCTCCTTCTACACCTTCAAAGACTTCCAGCTGCCGATTGACGTGTACTCCTGAGAGCTAGCTCCTGTATAATCATGATTACAGGACTTTAAATCTGCATCTGTAAAATGCAGCCACTGTGCCAAAGTTAAAGACTTCATTCTCCTCACATCTGCAAAGGAGAAGTGACACAAAAAATAACTAGACCTTTAAAATGGTGGAGTTATTCCGTTGTTTTGGTTACAATTTTGACCAAGTGCTGACAAAGAAGAAAAGTTTGCTTTTCTTTTTCTTTATCTTGAGAACCAGCAAACTATTAAGCTCACCAGACTTAATAGAACAGAAAAGAAGATCGAGTACTTTATTCAATTCTATTCAATCTTTATATAGCACTTTAAAAACAACCAGGAGTTGACCAAACTGCTTTACAACAGATAAACAGACATCATATTGCTAGCAAGCAATTACAAAAAACACAAATGCATGAAAAAAAGATACTTGATTGATGCTAGTTGGAAATAAAAGGTTATTAACATCAACTCTGCAACAAAAAATATTCACATAAACAAGAACACATGCTAACATTATCACCTAGTGCTGCAACAGGCTGCCACTGGTAAGCACCATGTTAAGATATTTCTTATTGTAAAAATTATACCACTGTATTTTTTTATTTGATAATCCACTTGTTATTTCAGTTACAACACTGAAATATTTCCCCCCAGGCCACTGTTGAATTTTAACACTAAGAACATCTTATTCAAAGAGCACAGAGCTGGCAGCAGAACGCTGGGATTTAAATGAACTCCTACTGATTTAGTAAAACTGAAATTAAGAACCAGTACAATTTACATTTTCATGAGTGTTTAAGGGACATTTCTGGGTACAAATTCAACACTGTAGAATTTAGGTGGAGAGCAGAAACTGTTGATTTTCCTTTCTTTCATGGGGTAAAATGTGTTTTTTATATTATAAAGTGATGGCATCTTCCCAGTTTTCACAGTAGTCATGGAATTAAAAATGTTACAATGTGTGCAATGACCATTTGACAAGAAAGTTAGGAATTTGTTAGTTCTCAAACACATTCACAACCAGAAAATGTTTTTTTTTTTTTTTTTTTTTTTTTTTATTATACCTGATTGCTGCAAACATCTAGACACAGGTAGGATTTCAGCATTGCAAATTTCAACTGAGATAGTTGTTTACGTTGTTTTATATGCATTTAAAATTTTAAATAATTTTTAATTAAAACCTGAAATAGTTTCTAATCATGTTCCCAGTTTTATTTGCAGGGGTAGGCAATAAGGACAGTGCTCAATGAAAACGTTTTCCACATCACGTCACACACTCATGTTGAGTTTTTGTTTCAGCTGCAAGTTACTTTAAGTCTTTTACAAACAAATAGAAGCCTTTTGTCCAGTTTGACAGTGCAGTTAATCCGATCCATTGATGCATTTGCATTTATCCAACGCAACTTACAAGTGAGGTACAAGGCAAGCAAAATCTAAGTCAAGGAGAAAACATGCAAAAATGCCTATTGTGCAGAGTTTGGGAGCTTATTCCACCACTGTGGGATTACTGAGCTGAAGAGTCTTCTGTGCAGTGCTGGGACCCAGTGCAGTGCTGGCTGATTTAGTTGGGACAATCACTGCAGATCAAGTGTTGATGCTGATGTTGTGTTTAACGCTGGGAAGAGAAGAACTTCAGTCTTGGGAGAGGTTTAGCTAAAGTTGTCTTTCTCTCATCCAAGCAGAGATGTCAGAGAGACAGGCAGAAATGCGTGATGAGACAGTGGAAAGAAGACGAATAAGAACCGAGCCCTGCTGCAGAGAAAGGCTGTGAGAATTAGAAACTTGCCTGGATACTCTGAAGGTTCGTTCTGATAGTTAGACCGGAACCAGGCTGGAGCTGATCCAGAAATGCCCAAGTCAGAGAGTACGGACGAGACAATGCAAATTTTGGACCTAACTGTTTTATTGTTGTACTGTTTATTTAATGTTGTTTTTGCAGTTTGAAAAGGGCTCAGATCGAACCTAAGGCAAACAGCCACCCCAGTTTGAAGGATTCTAGTATTTTTTTTGCTTTAATTGGTGAGTTAGAAAATAAAACATTTTGCACGGTGCAAGGTTCTGATCCCTTGTTGTCTCATCTTTTTCTCAGCAGGTATTTCCAGCAGTCAGACTCCATATATTTTAGTGTTCTAATTAACATAGGCCTGATGATGATGTGTGGCATTTTAGACAGGGTATGTGTCCTCATACAGGACATATCTGTAATTTATGCTATTTTATTAATCTACTGAAGGAGGGGAGGGACAAAGTGTTCTCTTTTAGTGATGTCCTTTTCAGCTTGTATCCCAGTGGTTTAGTGTCTGCAAGCAGGCATCAGCTGCTGACCTCCATCTGTCAGCTAAATCTCTTCCTTTTCCCCTTTGACACATAATGTTGTTGCATCACATTTTCATCCTTTGATTTAAAGGTAAATTACACCGGCCAAGCTGCAGGCTCATCTGTCTTTTTTTATTGTATTACATTAAAAATTAGAGCTGCCAGCAGTGGCACAAACCTCACTTCCCTCTGAGCATAGAATGGCAAAAACGTGTAAATTATTCAACAAACTTACATACGCATTAAGAAATATTTGTGGTTCCCGGTCACAATTCAAAAAAAAAAAAAAAAATAGGTCAAAGCTCTATGTGATCAACTTTATTGTTCCCCTGTTCTATTTACTAGTTCTGGTTTTGGGATGGTTTTAGGGTCGTCTTTCATCAATGACAGCAAAATAGAAAAGCTGAACTTCAAACATCCCCATCATACATTTTACCCTTTACAGAATACAGGTTGCTGAGGATATGAAAGCGACTCTACAGGCCTCAGAACAGAGACTTAGCAGTGGTTGAGTGTTCATCATCCTCTTTACTGCTGTTGACACCGTAATACTGTCCAGTTATTTCTATTCACTGTAATTCTATCCACCTGTTGTGCTGAGCTCTTACCCTGGTGGGGATAGGAATCCTGGAGGCTATGCTGGTGGGCTTCCTAATGGAATTTGATGGTTATTGTGGTAAACAGGCTCAAAGCTTTGTAAATGCTCTGTAAATTGATTATTGATTTCTTCTGAGGGCTGGGTGTCATTACCAGTTTGCAAAACTATTGGCAAAAACATATCTGAGTTAGAGTACCAAAACAATTCATTTTCATATACTTTAATTTGATTTCATAAATATTATTTTTGCACAAATATAAGTTGGGTAAACACCCAAAGCCTAAAAATGTTTCCGTAAACGCAGAGAATTCAAACTACTCAGAACTTAAATGAAATGATCAAATGTATGATTTCTTACAGACTAAAATTAAGAATAAAACACAGTCTGAGAAGCTTGACTCTCAAGGAGCAAAACTTCCGTCCACATGTACTATAATAACCTTCTCAGCACGACACAATTCAAAAAACACTAAAAACACTTAACCATTAAGCATAGAAATCTAATATACTGTCACTTCTTGGCCATTTCAAAGCACTACCTTTCATAAACCACAACAATGATCCAGTTCCATCAGGTCTGCTGACACTACACTAAGGTGCTTAATTGTAAACTTACAAGTTTGGTTCTAGCAATATAAATAGGTAGAATGGGCACCTCCATCACAATGCTAACATAATGTGCAGAAGCTTTAGGTCTTTACAACACATACTTGAATATATATTTACATTTACATTTACATTTTGTCATTTAGCTGACGCTTTTATCCAAAGCGACTTACAAGTGAGGTACAAGGCAAGTAAAAATCTAAATCAAGGAGAAAACATCAAAGCAAAGTCCTATCAGAAAAGTGTTCACAGTTCACGAGATGCAAGTGCGAGAAAGGATTTTTTTAAATTTATTTATTTATTTTTAAAGAGATTTAAGTGCATAGGAAGATGCGGAAGAGTATATAAATTCTAGATGGTCTCTACAACATTGTCACATCAGAAGACATGATGGATGCAGAGCAAATACATTCATCTTGTACAACATATCCTCACACCAGTCTGCTCTGGTTTCCTCTGCATCACTTTTTTCATTCCACTATGTTCCACCACACTCTCCTTTCAATCCCACTCCCATTTTTAATCCCACTGTTGACATGATGGTGGAAGGTTTATGATCTGATGAACTTATCATCATATCACGTTATGATATAAGGTGCTAAAGCCATGAAGCATAATTGATTCAAAGTCTGTGCAAAGATGGATTCACCACTTAAGGAGATTCTTCCCTCAATGTCGAGCTTGAGATGTGGAAAAAGTGATATGGCCAGATGCAGCTATAGGGAAATACAAGATATGCAGGTTTTTATAATGGCACTAATTTATACTTTCTTTTATTAATATTTTTAAAAATATATTTTAATATTTTCATCAACACTGGTCTACACAGGTAGCATATATCCATATAGTTTCCTCTAAAATTGTAAATTCTACAGTGGTTTTCAAAATTATGCTTTAGCAATTGTAAAAACACTAACAATGAATGTTTCAAACTTTAACCACATGTTTATTGTTATAACAATGACAGTAAAATTCTGGTACATACTGACATGCTTCTGTGATTTCAAAATAAACTTTAACATTTATTTGGAATCATGTTTCTTTCCATTTGATACATGCATTCACTGTACTTTTAGTTTTGTTATGGTGTCAACAAATGAAACATGAACTAACTGAATTTAAAAAACTTAAAACAAAATAGGATAAAAATGTATTACCTTAAATCTGTAAATAACGTTTGACAAATAAGTTGTCAACTATTGTGGTGCAGTAAAATGAAAGTAAAATCAATATTTCAATGTATTTATTTGCTTTCCACCACTAACAAAACCAAACTGGTCCAAATGAGATCCTGCTCTGTAAAGGTATTGAAAACCAGCACCCACAGGTGTGTATGTCATATGACATGTCTACGTGTCATATGACGTGCCAAAATGGTCGGGATGGTCGTTTTAGTAACATAAACAGCACGGAGGGGCGGGTTGAAACCACGCGGAACAAACTGTTGCTCATGATGATGATCGCCAGTGCACTGAACGGTAGCAATAACCACAACATGCAATGATAATGTGATTAATGCACACAACCCACCGACCAAAACAAACCAACGCAAGATCAAGCTGAATATAATCACGCTCCCAGGTTGCCTTCACAATAAAAGCCTTATTGTAGCCACTGCCAATCCAACGGTGGTTTCAGGTTGAGACCTGATGCTTGTTTTTCGGGGAGTTTTACGTTGAAAGCCAGTATCGGAAGTGTGAGCTTACGTTGTCTTTACTCTGATGTATGTTCATGTTTGAGCAGGTCAGCTGGTTAGTTACTTTATGGGTTCAGTTAGCTAAGTGTTTGAACCTTTCTAGCACATGACAGGTTTCATCTTACGCTGACTTCCTCGCATCTGTTTGACAGCAGAACAGCTCATGTTAGCTCGGTGGCGATTCTCTTCGTTTATTCAGCTAGCTAGTGTGGATTTGGTCCAGCTCACAGCTTGGAGCATCCTGCTAGCCTAGCAGCGAAATTAGCAAAATACACTGGAAACAAGTGAGGTAAGATGTGTTTTATTTATGTTTTAACTAATAACGCCAGTGTAGCTAGTTACGACATAACCATAGCGTTACTTTCAGTGTTAAACATAAAACGTCAACATTATTATTTGTGCTAGCTCCACTGAGCTAGCTGCCAAATGACGTTAAGGTGGAAACAAGGAAATTTCAGCTGACTGTCACCACCAGTAACTTAAAAATAAAAGGAAAAGTTTGCGAGTAGCAGTCAAATGTCTGAGGTTTGTCTTTGTCCAAAACACTGAAATAAATTATATTAAAGCAATCGCTGTTGTTTACACAGTGTTGCTAAAAGTCTCATTTATATGACCTGACTTGCTCCTTAGTGAACAATGTTTTTGTCCAATTTTAACAAGTCTAACATCAAATGTTTAACTTGTTTGATCTTTTTTTTCACAACGTGAAGACAAATACTAGATGGCATATTATTCTCTGAGGTTTTTTAGGGGGACAGGATAGTAACCTCTGAACTTCTTTTTTTTTTTGTTTGTATATTGTTGAAATTACATTCACACATTATAAATTTTTTACAATCTGCTTACAGTAATAGCATTGCACTAGTAGCTGTGTTTTCTATCTACCGTGTTGTTTTCCCTTCAGGTGAGGATCAGAGTCATCTACCATGGCAGGTGGAATTACAGAGACCGGGGAACCCTACTCCCCATTTGTGAGTATTATCATCATGCAGAATTCTGTGGTTAAATCTTAATCTCTTAACCATTAATCTTTAATCAAATCAATTTGGTTCAGGCACATGTTCATCCACTTAAAACAACAGAAAGAAAGAGCTCTGTAAAACATGTAGGTTGTCACGAATGTATTTGGTAGATAGGAGGCTGGAGCTGCAGTGGATTCATTCCTAAAAGCAAAGCGCAGCCAACTGGAGACAGTAACAATTTAAACAGTTCTTCCCTTTAGGATCTGAGAAGTTGTAGTAATCTCATCAGCTGACAGATATTGTATTGAACCACATGCCAATCAATCTTGAGTCAAATAACCATAAATGTGTAACAGGTTATATTGCAAAAGGCATTATGTGAACTAAAGACAAAGCAAAAGCATTCTCATGAAACAGGCTTTAGGTTATTATAGGTTTGTCTGTGTAAATAGTAGTGGTGCTTGCAGTGAAAAGTAAAGAGGAAGCTTAAATGCTTACACATGCTACTATTTAACATAAGTCCCATTTGTGGTCTGGCCTCAGTATTGACAGCTCATTTGAGTTTCAGACCTTGCTTACATCGGCATGACTTTGCCGCACTGATCAACTTCTGTCTGTTAAATGTTTTTTTCCAGGAAGCTAAAGCTTGCAATCATTAAAACCCTCTGCTAACAGATTGGGGTTAGGTGCAAGTGTTGCCCAATTTGTCCAGTTGTCTCCCTTGACAATGGTTGATTAATTTACTTGGTAATCTCATCTTTATCAACCAGGGTACTGAAGAACACCCAATACTGTTGCGCGTGTGACTTTACTCTTAAAAACAACATAAAGCAAGTCTTTAATTTTAGACGACCCTTGATTGATCCTTGTAGAGAAAGTGGGTGAGTGCAGCAGAAAAACTTGTAGTGAGGTGATGCAAAGATGCAAAACTAATACAAGGTTTAGTTAAATCTCTGCAGGAACTTTTGCTTGTCTTTACATTCTATCCTTCTTATGTCTTTTATAGGTGGGGCTTGTGTACATGTTCAACCTGATTGTGGGAACAGGAGCGCTGACGATGCCCAAAGCCTTTGCTGCAGCTGGTTGGGTGGTCAGTTTAGCACTAATCTCCTTTTTAGGCTTTATGAGGTGAGTATTTGTCTGCCCCAGCCTCAATTTATGTGCGATAACACCTGTAGCCCAGTACACCTCCTTTCCATTTTTAATACGTATCACATCTTCTGCTGTCATACAGCAACAGAGAAAACACAGATGTGGAGCTGATGGCTGACGTTTTCTACCAACATCTGTTGTCCTTTTAAAGATTTTATATTCTGTTTCAATATTTAAATCAGCACAGCTTCTCTCCTTAAATGTGATGTTTGTTTCCTGCTAGGATGAGCATAATTTTTCAAAAGACTTTTATTTTTAAAGTCCTAGCACACGCAAGGTCATTCAAGTTTGTAAAAAGTTATGTTGATGTGGTAAAACTAGAATTATTATTTATGCACACACCTTGTCCTTGTTCAAGAGTTCAACAGTATATCAAATAGAGTTAGGAAACAAAATATAAATATAGAAATCCGCCAGTAATCAATAACATAAGCAATGGATTATTTTTCACCCAGCTAATGGAAAATGTTTACAGTTCACTTGGCAAAAGCAGAGATAACTCAAGAGACTAATTTCATGTTTTTAGTCACAATTATGAAGGCTAGATCATACAAGCAGTAAGTCATTCTAAACATATAAATGACAAAAGATGCGCAGCTAAATTAATGTTTAAAAGATTTTATCTTTCTGAGTGTAATCAAAATGTCAGTTAAATCTTTGGATCTTATTTGTTCTAAATACTGTAGAAGGTGCAGTACAATTTGTAAAGTCTGAATATAAAGTCTGAATAATACAATCGGTCATCTTAAATAGAGAAATTAGTAATTATTAAGTAACTATTTCATCAAAAAATGCACAGCCGTCAAATTTATCATATAAACCTGTGCTAGTGTTATCTGCAATTTGCACATGTATTTACACAAATGTAATTTGTTGCCGTTGCCTTTTGCCACTGTATTTCTGGTTCTAAGTGAAAGGTACCGAGAATCTAAAAGCACTAAAGCTCTGTGAACTCCACAGTAACTATAGTGTAAACAGAAGGTGGAGAGAGGGCCCATTAGAAGTGGAGTCCTATTTCAAATAGACTACAAATGAACGCTGAAGTTCATTTTATGCAGGTCCTGTTTTTGGTCCTGTTGTTGGTCCTAAGGATGATATGTGAAAACACTCTTACACCATCAGTAGCTGGTAAACATTTGTCATATGTAGAATGTTTGAACAAACTGCCAGGATGGTAGGCAATCTTTTCAGCAAAGAAAACATCAGGCAGATGAAAAGTAGGTAAAGTGTTGTCGACTCCAACTGGAAAAGGTCTGTTCATAAGAGTCACAACATGGCTTAAAGATGTATTAGCTGTACCTCTGGCTAAGATATCTCCTATACAGTATATTTGCTATGAAATTTGCATATTAGTCATCTGAGTGTGCAGTTACAACTTTCTTGTAACTTGCCATTTAAATGCTCCAGGTGATTCCAGCTGTCATTGTGTAATCTCAGGGCCACACATAGTGACAGAAAACCATTCAGGCTCATATTCACAGCAGCAGGCATTTTAGAGTTGCCAGTTAACCTAACAGCATGTCCTTGGACTGTGGGAGGCAACAGGACAAAACCTGTGCAAACACAGGGGCAACATGCAAACCTGAAATAGAAAGTCTGCAGCTGTCCAGTTAGGACTGTGCTATGACGCTAGGTAAAAAGAAAGAAAACCGCAACAGTGTATTAGACAGCACTTAAAACTAAGGTAAATCTTAAAAGACCCACCCATTGTAATTATACAAATGCACAAAGGTGATCCAGCTAGATTTTTGCTTTAAATAATCTCGATTCATGGAAACCCAACATATTGTGGTGTTAAAATAAAGAATATGTGTATTTCACAAGTCAAAACGTAAATGACAACAGACATACTCCATTTGAACATCAGTTGTATTGATGGTAGCTTGTTAAGCTCTTTGTCTTCTTATCCTTGAATCCCTCATCAGCTACATGACCACTACCTTTGTGATCGAGGCTATGGCAGCGGCCAATGCTCAACTGCGCTGGAAGAGGAGAGAACAGGAGGAGGTGAGATGATAAACTCTGAAGGAAGGAGCAGAGTTTCCTCTATATGTAAATATATTTAATAGGATGTTGGCTGGATGGATGGTTCTCTATTTGCTGCAAGAAGTAAATGTCCCTCCCTGTCTGGGGGAGTTTGTCTAATAAGACATTTAAGTCGAGCACTGTTTACACCCTGCAGAGATGAAGCATGTTTAGATGGCTGATAACAGAATGAAGTTCAGAGATAAACCTTTGCAAAAATAAACCGAAATCTTGAGTGATTTCAGCCAGGCAGTATGATAGTAATATTCTGTCACCCTGCAAGACCTAAGTTTTTGTTTGTTTGTTTGTTTGAAGCATGTTCGATCTGACTTGATTTTTCAGAAGCAGGGTTTGTCGTTTTTTTAAATGACACCAACTTTGAAAACTAACTAATAACTGAGCGTCTCGTACTTTTGTCTATTGGTGAGTTTGCTCAGTGTGAAAGATTCTACAATAACAAATTGCAGTTCTTGTCATCTACATGTTGTAAATCTATAGCATGTGTAGTTATACTTGTCAAGTTATACATGTAAACTCTAGGGTAACTGTGAGCGTAGCTAACTAGAATTGGCACCTCGTGAATGTATACCTCATGGAGGAATTCTAATCAGTTCATCCATGAGTCATTTATGCCAGATGTAATGAAATTCCCTTCAGGCCTTCCTGAGAGATTACATTGATGAGAATGGAAAGAGACGTGAACCTTGATCGTCACCTTGACCTTTGACTACTCAAATCTAATCAGTTCCATCTTGAATCCAAGTGGATGTTACTTTTAGGGAATGACAAGGACAGACAAACTGAAAATATAATGCCTCTGGCCACAGCTGTTGTTGAGGCTAAGGCACAAAGTTTGTGGAAGCAGTGGCTCTGGAGGTATGTGTCACACATAAAGGAAACTGCCAGATTTTATTGATTTACATCTTAAGCATTTTATTGGTAAATGCAATCTCAAAGCATTTCTACAGCAACAAGGGTGAGGAATTTTAACATACCTTTATTATTAGAGCTTTTTTTTTTTTTTTTTACATTTGAGCTTCTGTTTTATACAATCAATGGCTCTATTCTGCCCAGTGAAAATTACCAGATTATGTAATGTTTCATATTAAAGCATGAAACAAAAAATACTCTTTTAATAGGAAGCTGTATTTTTTTTTTTTTTTATTTAGAAGGCTGGTGTTTTATTGCTCAAGCTACAAGGGAAATGTGCCTCTTGCCACCCGCCCATACGAAACTCAATTCGGATGAAGCCTTTAGTTTAGCGCTGTATCAAGGAAACAACCCAGACTTCAATCATTTTTGCTTTGACTAAAAAAGGCTTTGTGCTCTCTAAATGGCTCGCCCTTTGCTTTTGGTTTCTCCCCCGGAACAGAAGTCATCTTGCCTAATGCCTGTGGATATTTTGCTGAGGAGTTATGAGCCAGAGGGCAATAGCCTGACTCTAACTGAGCCCCAGCCCTGGGCCTTGATTCATTGTTCCTCTTTGCAGCCGTCTCCTCCCGCATAATGACAAAACAAGAAAACTGGGAAGAACTGCTTTTTACTGTATATTATACTGTATATTTCTCTCCATTAGTCTGTTAACAGTAATTAAAATATTTTTACAGTGATGCATCGTCATCTGTTAGCAGACATATCACAGTCCCATGTAAGTTGATCAGATGAAACCCACAGATAACGAGTCTAATCTTTCTATCTGTACTACCTGCTGTAGAAATAATTGTAAGCCAATTAATATTAGGGGAAAAACTGTTTTCATAAATATATGAAGTGCAAAATTACATTACATTCATCAGTTTTTAGGTTGCATGTTGATTGTAATTGTAAAATGTAAAATACCAGTGACATTTAGTTCTCCATTTAGTTGTTTCATCTACTACTAACTAATTAGTGAATAGTGATTAATAGTGGTAGTGCCCTAGAATTGTAAGTGGAGTTACTATAGATGAAATTGAACAGAATATCATTATCAGCTTTTCATGACACTTCAGCTGTATTTTGCAGAGATTCTCAGTAAGTGGTTTTCACTTAATAGCACTTTTCTACCTTATCTGTATCCAAAGCACTTTACACTGCTTTTTTTTTTTAAATCCACAATCACACACACATTCACACACAGGGGGAGTTTCTATACAGCTGGCCTGCTATCACTGGGAGCAGCTGAGTTAAGGTTCAATGTCTTGCTCAAGGACACTTTGGCATGTGACAGGAGGAGCTGGGAATCCAGCCAACACCCCTGGGACCCTGGGAATGGTGGGCGATTGCCACAGCCACCCCATCAGTAAAGCATTATTACAAAAGGCTTGTTTCCTAGTCATTTTTAAAGAGGTCTCATTGAAATAAACCTGTACCTTAACATCTTTGTGTATTTCATAGATTTGTATAATCTTAAAAAATTTCTACGACATTTTCTGGAAACCTTTTTTTTTTTTTAAAATAAGGTTAGTTATTTTTATAAATCTTTAAAATATCGGTTTTGGATCTATCACATTAAGGCGTCTTTTCCAGGAACCTACTGATGAATTTTTAGTTATCTCTGGTTTCTAAAAGGTTAGAGGAAACGGCTGTCATGAAAAAGCCAGCATAATTCTTGCATGCTTTTGATTAATATTGCTGTGACTGAGACATCAGCTCCCGTCACTCGTCTTCTCCTCTTCCTCCCTCTCCCTTCCTGCCAAAGTGTCCCTCGTAAACTGACTTTTATTGACAGTTAGTAGATATTAACGTGCACAGAATTCAGGGCATTTTTAAATGCCATGTGTGGGCACATGATTTGTGTGAGTTGTGAAGTTCTTCTGTTCTCCAAAGTGATTCCTAGCTGTTGCTTGTAATTTGCAGATGTTGCCCTTCCTTTGTATAACATACAGAGCAAAAAAAAACACTGTGTTTATAACAATGACTTTTGTTTTTGTAAATAAATTAGACAAAACTCAAAGAAAGCTCCCCACACTCCTTATCTTCACAGATTGATGACAGTGACTCCACTTCTGAGTATTCTGATGATGATGTTGTGGGCCGGAGTCGTTCTGAGCCAGAGACGAAGCCCATCTTGTCTGTTCGTGAGTATGATAAGTGATAATAATCAATAATGTGCAATTACTAACACAATGTGGAGCTTTTTCCAGACACACATATGTTGGTAAAACAAAGAGCCTTCCAAAGTAAATGGGGTTAAACAAGTGTCAGTTTGAATAGACAGATGTTTATTTACTTTTGAAATATCTTCAGTATTGAAATAACATTGGATACAAACTGTAATCACTTTGATCATGATTATTTTCAGCACACGAAACCATTAAATATTAACAGTAGACTTAAAGTATGAACCCGGTTTGAACCCATTTATTTGAGTCATTACACTGCTCTTTTTGTTTTACTGTAGCATGTTTTTGTTTCACAGAGCGCTCTGGAGGTCATGTTGATCATTTTGACATTGCGGAGCGAGTTGAGATGGGTCAGATGGCCTCCATGTTCTTCAACAAAGGTAATATTCATCTGGCCTCAAGCTCTCCCTGATCATTATTCAGTTAACTGCAGGTGCTGCCATCATTACTGTAGCTACATGTAACACTTACAGAGGATCAGTAAAAGTTGTATGGGATGATCTTTAATGTCCATCCCTTCACATTCACAAAGGAAGGTTGCTGGCATTCTAATTGGATGCAATTATTTATGGATAAATTGCCTTTGGTTGTAATTACCTATTTGAGACCCCATTAAGACTGTTAATATCCTTAGTGTGCATGTGTGTGGGGAAAGGGTATAACCTGTACTTGTAGCAAAGGCGATGAGGCTTCTGGCTGAATGATTTTGAAACTAATGAACCCTCTGCTAACTTGTGATAGCAAATTGAATAGAGAATCACCTTGAACCAGAGACAGAGGAAACCTTGCGGCTGTGTAGTCCACTTTTTTTTTTTCCCACCACATCGCAGTGGCTGTATCCCCACAGAGCCCTTTCTTCTCATCTCCTCTCTCCTCTTGTCCACTTGCATTATGTTGAGGAACAGTGTGCAGCATCCCTGTTGTAACAGGAATAAAGGAACAACAAAAGGTCAAAGCTCTGACAGCATCATCTGCAGCGGATATATTCTGTGCTACATGGGTTTATCACTAGATGGAGTAGTTGGCACGCACAGCCTAACACGTCCACTCAGCTCACACCCACACGTGCAAACTCACTCATGCATGCATGCCATCATGCAGGTCATGCTGTTAAAGCTGCAGTGTGCTCCCATCCATCTAGCCTCTTGTGACTCCTCTGTTAAAGGTGAAGTGCAAAAGAAATAAAATAAAAAATTTGCTGATGATCTTATCCCCACCATGAAACAAACTGCATGCAGGTGGAGGCATCGATTAAAGGAAATGAGTTTTCTCTCCTCTCTTTCTCCACACTATGGGAAAGCTGCCCAGTGAGTCTAATCAGAAAAGAATTAGATAGGCACAAACCCCAGCACATGCTGAATTTGGAAAGGGGAAATGTACGTAGCTCTTTTGTCTATTCTGACAGCACCAACCCACTTACTTTCTGTGCTTTTAACTGTACAGATACGGAAATGTGACATGTGAGTAATTTCATCCTGATGCCAAAATGCATTTTTCAATACCCCGCCAATTTTAGAATAATTAACAAAAGAAGCAAAGTTCTTCCCAAAGTTGTGATCAACCCGCCCCCACCCCCCCCAAAAAAACAAGGCTATTTTAGAGTTTCTGAAACTCAGTGGCACAGACACTGTTGGTACTTAAATTGAATATTCACCTTGAGTTAATTAACTGTCTTAATTTGTGCTACTACAGTGGTACACTGTACATCTCTTCAGCTGGTCACCTGACCCTGCACGACCTCTGCATGCTTGGGCTAATTGTAATTTATGTAAAAGCCATCTGAGCAGCAGCACATGTGTCAGAAGGGCCTGAAATTGTAATCATTTTCACAGTTTTCCTAGTCTTCTGTTATTTAAACGAACTTGCTTTTTTCGTAGCGTTTGTCACATAATGCATGCAGTTTTGTGTTAACCTGGACTCATTTGAGAGAGACAATTAGTGGGCTAATAAAGGAAGTGAACAGCAGATATGAAAGATAATAGATATGATAATAAACACAGTTTAGTTGAAGTCTTAGCTACAGAATATTTGTACTGTTGCCTCCACTTTTTAATGTACTATGAGATTGTATAAACCATTCTGAGCTTTTTTTGTTGCCTTGAAAACTGTAACAAAATGTCAGCTTCTTTCCTCCTTCCATGGCAATTGCGGTGCAGTTTGTTGGAAGCAGTAACTTAATCGAAACAACTCCAGGAAACGGTCCTAAATTGCAAGGGATTATGGATGTGAGGAGACAGATGTTGACATTTGATAACCAGTAGCTCTTTCCTGGAAAGCACAGCAGAACAAAATAAACTAAAGGCAAGGACTGACAAGGGTATTTTATTCCTTTCCGTTCAAAGAACTAAATAACAACAAAGAAAGCAAACAAGTCTGTAGAGGTAATAGGACATCAAACCAGCTTTAAACCTCCTCCCCACTCTTCACAGATAATAAACTGTAGGCATGATCACACACTGTCTCTCTTTCCTGCACCTTTGCAAGCAATTAAAAGGCATCTCTCTTGCTGTTGAAGAGGCACTCTTAGAGGGCATTTGACTTCCTCCTGGGGTGAAATTGACGTGGCAGTGCAGCATCAAGGCTGGCTTGGAATAAGGCCATGAGCATCGAATCAGCCTGACCTGCAGCAGCTGACAAGAATGTTGATGGGGGGGGTGGGGATGGTTTATCTGCACCACTGTGGATAGGTGTTGCTATAACCTTCACGTTGATGATTCGGAAGTTGATTAGAAGACGACTTTGGCTAAAGTCAATATCTTGTCTCAGCTTTTCTTACCTCTGTGATGTGATGTGATGTGGTGGTTAACATGGTGGCTGTGCATACAGAAGGATTGTTTCTTCAACATGGACCATTCTCTCTTGACATACAGAGAACTGTGGTGGTGAATTATAATTTACGCTGCTGCAACCCGCACTTCTTTCCCTAATGAGAACCAAACATGGGCACATCCATTTTTAATACTTCAGTGACTTTTACTTAAATGTCATACTTGTTCATTGTGAACACTAGCAAGATAAAAATACACACTGCCTGAGCCAATTGGAAGATAGATGGACATGTTTGCTTCGGCTTGCAACTTAATCATTTTACATAAACCACTGCTACAATAGTTTCCTGCATCAGTTTTGTAACAGATGCACTTTAATTTCAGAAAGTATGTTATAGTGACTTAACTGTGATCAGCCTAACAGATCAGTATTAGAGGGAGAAAGTTTGGTCCATGAAAGCTTAATTTGTTTCTCAAAATGAAACCAAGCAAGACCTGTTGTAACAAAAAATCTACCTGTCAAAGTTCAGTGCTACTTTCTGATAGAGCCAATATGCATTTTATGCAACTGTAAAGCAGAAAGAACTAGTAGGAGAACTGTAGCTCACATTTTATACAATAAATTGGATGGAAACTTGTTTCGACTTTAAATTCTATGGGAAAAAAATAGTTCTTTTGAGATTAATACGTGGAAAACAAATTTTTCTGTGATTTGCTGTCACTGCTGTATTGTATCTCTACTTTTAGGAGGTTTTGCCGTCTGTAACACAACACAAGTTTCCCATTGCACGTCATATGCAGTCCAACAACATTAGAGACTTCCTAGCATGTGTTATTAATGGTAACTAAATTAGAATGAAAGACAAAACGTGTAATTTCTGAACAGTTGGTGGAATGTTGAAGTACAATTATGAGGCTAATTAAAATATCTATTGTATTTTTTAATAGTAATTTAATCATTCCAATATCTTCATTGGTGTGGGCCTCTACACACAGTAGTCAAGAATAGAAGAAATCAGTCACACCCAACTATCTATTTATTAGTATTGTGCTCTGACAAAGATACTTAGTCTGCATTTAATCTCAAAGGCATTGTATGTGCACCTTTCTTCCTCTTCTCTTCTTTGTAATGCCCTATTTACCTGTTTTGGAGGCGAACTCTTAATAGTGTTGTTTCCTTAGGGACTGCCTCAAATTAGATTTGATTTGTGAATGTGTGTAATCTCAGTTCATCTAACTTTGATATTCCCACAAGAAGCAGAATATTAGAGAGAAGGTTAATGAAGTGAAGTTAACGTTATGCTTATTTAATGCAGATCTTTTTGAATTCACAGTGGCACTTTCCAATGACTTCTTTTGTATCTAAACAGCATGGACGATTTGATAGTACCATTTTAGAGGACAGGTCAAAGTAGACTTTTGTAAAACAATTCTTAAAATGATATATTGTCCTATTCCTATTATGTAATGTATGGTATTAAAGCTCTGACTCCACCAGTATATCAGTACAGTTTGTTCTTTACAAGGTAATAAAACTGCCTTTCCATATTATGCTGCTAACTAAGTGTGTGCCCTGGTGCTTTTTCCTCAATAGCTGCTCACAGAGAGGTTGTCAGGTCTGCTGTCAGTCAGAAGCAGTGTGATGATGGATAAGGATGCATTTGCCGGCTACATGGAAGACCAGGCTCTTATGTGAAGACCCATTTTGTAGCCTTTTTGCCTGGGGCTCTGCGTAATTGGGAAATATTAGTAACAGTGCCATGAAGGCCAGCATCCCTGTGGTCATGCAGAGTGCTCGCTTTGCTATCGCTTACTGACAGCAGCAGCAGAGTACACTACGTCCTGTTTCTGCTGTCCTCCACTGAGACACTAATGTGGCTTATCCATGTTGTGCCACAGAAGACATGCCAGAGCGTATAGAAGGACTCATTTCTTTTCTTGACAATGTGAGACTAAAGACCGAGAACAATTTAATTCCTTTTCGTTCAAAGTGATTTGATTAATCTTTATGATCATTTTTGTGACTGTACAGTTGTCTATACAGTTTTTATACATTTTTGTTATTGATATAAAAATATTACATGTCTGACTGAAAGTAAAGTAGTAATAGGTGAAATTGTGACTTTTTTACAGAATTATTATTATATATATTATTATTATAGTCAGAAAAATGAAACAGCTTTCTGAAAGGTCCTTGTGCTTTGACCTTTAATGACACTAATGAGACATTTAGAAAATGCTGGTTGTATTCAAAGAATAGTATAATGTAAGTAAAACTCTTAAATCAGTGCAGTCATCTTTGATTACCATCTTCAGTGATTGTGCCTTTTATTGATTTGCTTGGAGTACTGTACTTTTGAAGAAAATAAAATTCATATTCCCACTTTTTAAAGTAAAAGTAATGACTATATCAACAAATTATATCACTTTTGTGCTACTTTTATTTTTGAGTGAAGTTTAGGGTTGGTGTTTTCAATTTAAGAATCAATGCAGAGAAACCTTTGGTCATAATGTGAAAAATGTAATAATGGAGACTGGCATAAAATGAAGGTTGAAAATTAAACATGTTTTTTTGTCATTTTGTGACAGTTTATAGATCTAATAATTTGATTAAATGAGAATCAGTAGATTATAAATTTGGATGCAGAACTCTGTAATACATGACTGTGTGTTGTGTTGTGAGTCAGCTTTTTTTAAGATCTGATGAATTGTTGTTTACTGGGCTGTCAGTTCCTTATGTTTTGGACTTCTGTTCCTGCTTAATTTAACCCTTTGGGTAGGCACCTTCAGCGTGTAATTTAAATCGTGTAGCCTGTGGAGATGTAAATCGGTCATTTTTTAAAATTTCCTTTTAATGGACTCTGTGCTCTAATTTCCTTGGCAGTAATGAATTAGGTGATGGGTCCAGCTGGACGGCTTAACCCCCTTCTGACCATTCAGTAGCATGATAGATGTGTGGTGTGACGCTCTGTCTGCTGTTGAAAGCTCTCGATCTTGCCTTGGCACAGGCAGCTAGGTCGGGCCTGTCAGTTGGGTGTGGGGATGAAAAAAAGGAGGGCGTGTGGCTAAAAGCGTGTTGCTGTCGAGAGTAAAGACAGATGAGGAAAATTTGCCTCCGTGGAATGATTAGCTTTCTGATTAATGCTATTAATGTTTTGCTTGGAACAATAAGATGTGCCTTTGCTGTTCAGGCTGCTGTCCTTGAATATAGTACCGAGGCATGCAATTATAGGAAGGTGTGGATGAGTGCATTTTAATAGCGCTGGAGCCATGATGGTCAAGTTTGACAAACGTGGTCAATCAGCCATATTTCATGACAAAGTATTTGGGTGGGTGATAAAGATGAGAAATATGTTTGCTTTGCACCTCTTAACTTCATGGTACATTATGAATCTGCTGATTTTATTCACGTAGGTAAACTTCGCACACATTCCTGAGTCATTTATATAATTTCATTTTATCTCTTTCAGTTGGTGTGAATATGTTCTACATCTGCATCATTGTCTATCTGTATGGAGACCTGGCGATTTATGCAGCAGCTGTGCCTATATCACTAATGGAAGTTGCCTGGTAAGAATGTGTTTGCTTTATCACATTGATTTTCAGTTTTATTGTGACATACGACTTTTAAATAAAAGGATTTTTTTAGATGGTCTCCTTGAAGACTGTTTAGAACATTTGCTGCTTTCCGTTTTGGCAAGACATAGCACATCTGTCTTTGTCTCATTTGTTCCAGTGCCCCCACACTTTAGTTCCATTGTCACCTTCTGAAATCAAGATTAACACAATAAAGCTTTACTGACCTCTAACTGGTGCTCCTGGCATCTTAGTCGCATTGGCTTGCTCCCAGAGTGAAGTTTATTGGAAGTCTGTTGGCCAGACTGGGTAAAAATAAAATATTTCATATACTTACAGACTCTGCCCTTTAGACTCTTGACTATAGAAATACTGTAACCACCCACCCCTGACCCCCCTCTAGGTCACTAAACACAAATATGATCACAGCCTACATAGTGACTGCAGTCTGGTAGGCTAGTTTCTCCACCATGGACGTCCAAATACAAATATCATTATGCATTATTGACAATGTGTGTCATTTAATTGGCTAAGCTAAGCAGCCGAAAGTCTTGCTTTTAATACAGTTTGATACAGTTTCCCAAAGCACCAGTTTTCCTTTCTCACATTAAAATGATGTAGTAGAAATATACAAACCGAGTACTCACTAAATATGGAGGGTATTTGTTAGTGGCGCTACTTTTAACCAATTCATGTCTAGATGCTTTACCAATTACTCTAGAAATCTTCAAAATATAACTACAGACTACAGCTGCCAAATAAATATAGTGGAATAAAACACAAAACTTTTCCTTTTTAATTATAGTGCAGTAAAAGTAGTAACATAAAATGGAAATACTTCAGTAAAGTATGTCAAAATTGAAAATTGTACAGTAAATATAGGCAAATATACTTAATTACAAACCTGTGAAATGAGAGTTTGGTGTTTTCAAATTTATAGAGCTTTAAGACCAAAGTGGTGTTTAGGATTGTAAAAACACAGGTTTAATGGAGGCAGATAGAAAAACAGTTTAACTCAATCCTTGATGTTCCAGATTCTAACCTTACAGTTATTTTGACACAAAACTATATGAAATCTGACCTTTTCTCAAAAAATAGACAGTGATTGTTTTGAAACTCGAGTGTTTTAAAACATTTTCTGCTTTAATGAATAAATTCATTCAGAACATCTGAATGAGAGTGGTCCTGTCATCCTGTCCTGAAGCATAGCACACTGATGCTGTCTTTACATATTAAATTCTCTCCAACTGTGGTCTAAACCTTGCTACCCTTCCAGCAAAAATAAATGTGAGCTGTAACTGCAACTTCAGAAGCAGTTTGCGTTGCCTCAAACACTTCTTAGTAACATGGGCAGAACCAGATGATTTTACAAAGCTCACTCCGTCATGCAACAATGATAGGGCAATGATAGGGCTTATGGTTGCTTTTAAGTGATACTCTTTAATTTTTTTCATCTTTTGCTGCAAACAGCATTAGGCTTTCCTTCCGTTGAGTAATCTGATTGTGTATTTTTATAACTTTCACTTATATGTTGTAATGTGAGTTCACACATTATAGGTAGATTTAAGAGAGTTACTTTGGTGATTTGCATTGTGCATGTGTTGAAAGTGTGTGTGTGTTCCTTTACAGTGGAAACCACTCCTGCAGCGCTGGGAGTTTGAAGTACAATGATACAGACACATGCTGGGGTCCTGTCACAAGGAAAAATGCGTACCGGGTGTTTCTGGTAAGTGTTGATTCCTTATCCTGACAGCATGCACTTATGTTTACATCCCGTTTTCTTGTCTAATAGCTTGCAAGAGACTCTACCTGGTATGTGTCTCATCCTTTCCAGTTCTGGAATCTAGTCAAGAGCTCAGTTTTTTTTAGGCAAGATTTAAATGTCCCAACTTTTGCTACAAATCTTGTCAGATCTAGCTAATTAAAGGGCGATTTTGCCAATTTTCAACTTGCTTCTATGGTTCTAGTTTGGTGATTACTTCCCTCTGCTTCTTTAGCTGAACAACTGAGTTGTTGTCAGATAATGTCATCTGGAGGAGCAAATTGACCAAGATAAAAAAAACAAAAACAAAAATCTATCATCAGAGCAATTTGCTGACATTTTGAACAGTTAACAGACATGGAGCTTTTTTAACTCATGATCAAATGATCAGAAATGATGCATTTTGGATTGGGCTTATTGTTCATGCTGGTAGGCATTATTATTGCTCAGCCAGTTTCCCATGTGTAGGCCTGATGACATAATAATGCAATGTTTTACTCATTTGCATTTTCTAAGGAGAGTAAATCCTTGTTCTCCAAGTTTTTATCAAGACTAAAACAGTTAAGTCTGTTAAATGAACTATGCAAAGTTTTACAGAAGGCACCAGTGATGTTCACTTGATAAAGGAGTGCTGAGAAGGTAGGGTCTGATCTTTCAGTTTCTGTATTGCCGACATGGAGGAAGATATGAGGTATTAACAAACAGATGATTCCTTCTCCAAATCTAATTAATACTCTCCATTTTATTTTTTACTGTAAATCTTAAGATCCCAGCTGAGAAGGTAAAGAGATAAACAGGTGAACTTGGTTACTACTGTTTTTTTTCCAATTTAAAAACAAAGCTAATTGTTGAATGACGTGAGAAAAGTTTGACTTTTAACAAAGAGTTCCCTTTGTAAAATGGTATTTTATATTGCGCAATCTCCGGTATAGTGCATATAGTTTCAGTTCAGTCAGACAGGACACATAGTTTGCATCTCCTGTGTGAACAAAGTGTAATGTTCCAAGCCTCACCAGCTTTCTGTCAGATTCAGCACTGATAACTTTTTCTATCTTCCAAGTCCCTTTTTTTCTCGAACGTCGCCTGACAGCCTACCGCTGCAAGGCGCGCGCGTGTGTGTGTGTTTCCGTCTGTCCTTGAAGTCTTAATCGAGCCAAACTGTGTGAATTTTGACTCGAGCTTTAACTTTGCACTGCGACAGTGATATATGTGCTGATCTCCAGTATAATTTCTTTGCCTCCATTCTGCACCCTCTCCTCCCTGTCCTTGGTTATACTTTAATAGATTGAGCTGACCCCAAATAATTTGCCAATAAATGAATTTTTCCCTCCTTTATCTCCTTTGGGATAAGCCTCTTACTCTATGTAAGCAAATTGAAATCATGCTGATTTGTAATTTTCAGTCGGTTTGTTTGTACTTGCAGTTTGCAGACTAATTTTCCAGTTTAATCATGATCGTTTAAGGAATTAGATATGTAACAGTGAAGGAAATTTTTAAATTGTCAAAATTAACAAATAGGAATGTACTGATCTGACCTTTTTCTCCAGTAATACTGATACTCAGGATATTAATCTTACAAGTAGCACTGCAATATCAGGCCTGAAACCTTTCATTGTGACACTAATTAAGACCACTGAAGGTGAAACAAGGTGTAAGTACACGTTCATGTACCTACACTGCATGTATGGATGAAAATGACAGACAGGATTTTGTTTTTAGAAAATCTAAGGCTGGTGGTTGTGACCAGACACAGTACTTACAAACTATTCAGTCAGTGTAATTACATTTTTCTTCTATTTACCACATCACTTCACTTGTAATCGCTCTTTTTTTCCCCTCACTTGCTAAGCGCCCTGCACTATCCATTAGGTCAATATTAGGACTTAACAACATTCATTTTTTATTTACCGAGCTCAGTTAAATATGGAATTAAAGTGTTTAATACATGTAGTGTTTCAAATGTGTGATGCTTGGTAATATTTGTTAACTCTAAGTGTCAGTACTTCCAATAACAGTCTACTAATGCTGCCAAATCTTGCATTGCAGTCGTCTTTGTTTGTATCTTATTTTTAATAGTGATGATGTTGTGTAGCTGTCAAACAAAAAGGAATTAAGACTTTCTTCATGAACATTATGTGCTGAGATTTAGACACAGAGATGCATCTGACGAAACTATACAAACCAAGATTTTTTGTCTTTTAATCTTTGTGTTTTTAAACTGTACAGTTGCAGGAATGTCTTTTTTTTGCCTCTGAGTGTGCCGTCACAAGGTCAGAGGCTCTTACCTGAAGTTACTGCTTAGATTCCAAATGATGAGTATAAATAATCTAGTGCTGCTTATCAACTGTGCTCTAGCCTGTGGACAGAGCTATCAAAACCTGCCCCACCCAGGACCCACCTGGGCTCCTTTAAGGCTACAGTGTGAGCTGTGCTGCAAGGACAGAGTGTCCTTCTTCTACAGTGTTGTTCATTTCTGTAACAGACCATTTTCATTCAGGTCTTCCAGTTGTACAAAAGCTAACAGGAGTCATTGAGGGAAGCCAACCTCAAAATTGGTTGCTGAAACATGCACTTTATCATTATACTTTACACATCTGGAAAGGGGGGTGTGTGGTTTAGAATTTTAATTTGAAACCTTAGTCTCTGATCAATGTCTTTAGACACTTTTTTCCAACACTTTTGTAAAGAACAATATCTCCCAAATGATACTTGTCTCGTTTGATCAAATTGATGTCGTGAGCTATTTTAATTCCTCCTAATCCACCTATCCTGAATGAATCAGCCTGTGATTAATCAGTTTTTTAAAATATTCACTAACATTGACACAGCATCAGTGTTTGTCTCCCAAACTTGAACACCAAATTAGGACTTCTACTATCACTATACACTGATCAGTCACAACATTAACACCGGTTGTTTTCATATCATGAACAAGGGTCAGCATTTCAACTCTGAGCATTCTGCAGCCACACAGCCCCATATGTAGTAAAATGTGATACACTATGTGCAGAGGTGGTATAATTGCACAAACTCAAGTTCAACTTCGATCTTTTGCTCAGGTTAAACAGTGCTGTTTATAGTAGATTAGGCAAATATGTACAGTCAGAAATCACAGTTTTGTTTTGATCTTTGACTGTTATTTTTTATTCGTCACTGTAAATGTTTTGCCCACGACCACTGTAGGTAAAGGTGGAGCTGATTTTAAACACTTTATGTTCTGACAGGTGATTTATTCATATTTATTAGCTCATAATTCCTCTACAATTTAGAGGAAATATTTTACTTGTACCCTTTATTTTACAGTTTAGGTTACTGGCTTTTAAGATTTAGATTCACATAAAAATACTATGAACTTTTTTATACACATTTTTATAATCTATTATTTTAGATTAACCACCTGTTGGCACAAATAGTGGTTAGAATCATTAGTTAATGTACACTAGCAGATGCAGTGTTAAGTTTGACCCATGCAAAAGAGCCAAAAGAGCTTAGTCGTTTTTCATGAGTTACTGGGGCAACAATGGACACAGCGACCATAACGTTTTGGGGGTTAGAAAATGATGACATTAAAGAGCCGCCTGATTTATGGTGTTGCTCTAAAGAACTTTATTCCCAGGTTAGGTGATTGGTGCTGAAAGTGGAAAAGAGATGAAGCAAATTGGACAGAGATGGTTATTTTAATGATGGTTGGAGTCGTTGGGTAAAATGTTATCAACTCACTTGAGATGCTTTCACTCGCCTCCATCCAGACATACCAGTCTTTTACCGATATAAACAATAAATGTGTATTTTATTCAGAGATGTTGCAATGCTATAGAACAAAGAATTCTATAAGCAAGTGAAATATTTGACCTTTTTAATTTCATAAATAAATAATTTATTTTTGGACCACTGACTAATCAATTATTAATGGTCAACATTTGAGCAATAATTAGTTTCACTTGTAAAAACAGATGGACTGATCGCTTCATGTCCAGTGACCATATTCAGTGACATGCCTTCTGTTTGGATGTGGTGGTCTTTTATGTGTGAATCACTTTCTACACTTGTGGCAGGATTTCCCCCCCACACGGTTGTCATGCAGTGTTCGGGTTGCTTTGTTCCAGTGAACAACAGATTGTGGGTTATTTTTGGGTTTGAGAACATCTGTCCCTGTCCAGATGACTAGACCCTTTCCAGCAGCGCTATAGCAATGAGGATAAGTAAGAAAAAACATCCAGCTTAAAATCTGCTGTAGGTCGTTTTTGAGTTTTGACACTGTTTACAAGCTGTTATTCTTAACTTCAGAGTGAATGTGGTAGGCAAGTGTTTTTTTTTAAACTGTTGCTCCCAGTTTTGTGGCTTCAGTGTTGCTTTATTTTTTGTCACTTAAACACCTAAAGGCTGTGATTGATTTTATTGTGTTCTAAGAAACCGTCGTTTCTATTTAGCTCCACACCTCAGGCTCGATCTTTTCATCATGTGTCCGTCACAAATACTGACCATCTGCCGATAATCTTCATGGTAACTGTCCAGTATTATCACATCCAATTTCACATGCCTTTCAATGTCCACAAGACAGAATAGAGTAATATTGATATGGACTGTCATTATAGCAGGCACCAACATTTTTACAAAGTGCTGACTTTACACATGATAGATTAATTACTGTGTTAATAAGCCTTGAAGCAGCTTGGTTAATATTTCATCAGGTCAGATCTTGGACTTAATCAGTATTGACTTCACACATCTCCCCCTTCGGTCCCGGACATGTTACGGGAGCCGTTTTCTTCATCTAAGGTTCTGATGGCTTTCAAAGAAGATCCATTGACTTTGATTCGTTGCTGATTGATTTTCATGTTCAATGCTTGACTGGATGGCTAATATCTACACAATTTGTCAGCATTGGTGGTGTGAAAGGGAGATGGAGGCCATTGCATAACAGAACACTCAGTTTTGATCCTGCTCCTTTACACAGCTTTGATTGAAAAGATTAAGCCGCTGTGCTACTGTGAGGTCTTTCTGGGTTTTTGTTCAGCTCCAACAGTGATTCTCCAGACCTCAATTAAACTTCTGTCCTTGATTGTCCCCTGCCAAGTTTTCTTTTTGAATTTCACTGCAGGGATTTTGCCACAGTGGCTACCCAAGCAGTGGTTGGTGTGCTCTACTCTGCTGGACAGCTGGTACAACTTAAATGGCTGATTTATTGTTCTCCCAGTATGTGGGAAGTGATAGAAAATCAATGCAGTGTATGAGCTAAAAGGCAAATTATGCTTACGCTGCATGTTCACTTCTTGTCATCAGATGTCAGATGTTTCCGTTTACACCTTGTCTACACGCAGCATGAAATACAGGCAAAGTTGTTGCCTGTCTGGTATAAGTTCAGAAATTAACCAAGACTAGGTTGTTGAATAAATTAACTTGCAAATAAAGATTTATTCCAAGAAGAATTTCCTTGACCTTGATGTCTGTTCCCTGTTGAGGTCTTTTTTTTTTTAACTGCAGTCTTTTAACAGCATTCACCTTCAATCTTAGTCCTTTCAGAGAGAGAGAGAGAGAGAGGTTTAGAAAGAATAAGTAGATTGGTAGGTAGCGTAGATTGAAATTTCAAGCATTAAAACATTAATTTCACACTGGCATTATGGGAATATATAGACTGAATCATTGCTTGGTTATTTCACTCTTGTCGTTTTGTTTTGTACTCCTGGAAAAACGGCCGTCATATAAATATTTTGCTATACTCATACTATTTACTGTAGGTACTTGTGTCTGAATGGGGCTGAGCTGAGGGTGGGTACTTAAGAGCAGGATAAGCTTTGTTTGACATCCTCGGGATCTACTACACATGGCTGAGGGCTCAAATGTGATGTGTACAGTAAGGAGGTACAGTATATATTGTAGCTGAATGGCAGTGACTCTCCCAGTCGGGGCCGGAACTGTGGGGAGATGGCAGTGCAGATGGTTTAATTGAGATTATCGCAGCAGGAAGAAGTGTTTGAGCGGCGATCCACACGGGGGGAGTCCACTCTACACAACAGCAGGAAGCTGTTTTAGAGCAGTAGATCAGGACAGGGAGGCACAATGTTGCACAATGTTGCCAGAGCTGAAATGATTGGTGATGAGGAGTCCATTGTCAAGGAGCCACAGAGGTCGCTAAATAATTAACTAATAGACCTTGAGGAGTATTTATAAATAATTTACATTTTTAGCTAGTTTCTTATCCCATTTTCAGATTTATACAAGACGAAATATAATATAAACTGAAGCATTAAGGCTTTAATAAACATGTTTCACGGTGCTTTCAAGTGTTCCGTCTTTTCCCCTAATAAAGTTTTTATCAGATGTTTTCCTTTACCTTTCAGTTTGTATTAGCATTGGTTGTATGCGTGTCGCTCTGATGAGACTGTCCTCTCAAAAGTAATGTTTACATTCAAGTGACAAAATCCTCTAGCAGTAGAAGTAATAAAGACTTTTTTTGGTAAGAATCAAAGGAGGAACTGGAGACCCAAAACCTGCCATTGGTAAGGCAATATGTTTTTAAAACGTTACACTTTGACATAAGAGACCACAATTTGCTCATCATTTTCTATTGACAGTTAATGCTGGTTTCATTTAAGCATTGCTACAGTTATTCTCCAACCTTAACAACAGCTTAACAAACATGATGCAACCCTGTATTTTAAAAATTATGTTTATAGACAATAAGTCTTTAATGGCAAATTCATTTTTGAATGAAAAGTAACTGCAACCGGATAACATTTGCTATTAATGTTATTAAGGTTATGTTGTTAATATTTGTTTTTGGCATGTTGCAAAAATGTTAAAATTCCATTTTAGCAGTAAGATGTACACAAACACAATTATTTCTTTCACTAACACGTTCAACCTTGTATTACAGTATCTACTTATAGTGACTGCAGCTTTCTTTAATTTTTTTTACAGTAATGTTTAGGCACTTGGTATAAAGCAGTATGTTGTCTGTTTAAATAAGGTCCTTCCCCTGTGATGTTTTCTGTCTGTTAGGATGATGTAGGGCACAGAGAGGAGACAAATCTACATAGAGAATAGGAGGAGTGTAAAGCTGGTTATGTGGTACAAGGACATTTCACAGTCATGTAATGCTCTCCCTTGCTCAAGGCAAATAAACATGATTTCAAAATGTACAGCAGTTTATTGCCACATTGAAAATGCAGAGTTTACCAGCCGCCAACTCTAAAACGCAGGGTAACTTTGAGGTCATTACAGCCGCATGTTTGCGGGGTGGTAGATTGCAGCTAGTACATAGTAGCAGCATCTCGCCTCGATATCCTTCTAAATCAATAAGTTCATGAGGTCATGATGGTCCTTGGGGAGCAACTACTTAAGTGCTCTCCACTCACCCATTGTGCCCTTCCCTAAAGAAGAGAGTTAAATATCCTATCATTGTCTTTTTCAATTAAGGCCCAAAGCTATTGCACATTCATAGAGCGTTTTCTTTATTGATTTATCCTTTTATTCTTTCATGGGCTCTATGAATTTAATTTGAAAGGAATGTGTCATGTAGTATAATGCAGCTATCTCCTTCTCCTTCTGTGCCTTTCTTTCACTAAACTTGGGACCATGGGTGGAGTGAAATAGTCATTGTCCTGTCAAACCACAGGCAAATTATCGTTTCTCATTTCCCCTCCAGATATGTCCCAAACCCATCATAAATTTTCACTGTCTGCTGTTACTCGTTATTTTTACCTTGATAGGTTTGTAATGGTTTCTATTTTGATGAGCAGAACTGCATATTATATGTTGTAATTAAATGCATGTACTGGAAATGGCTGCTTGTTCAACATAGACAGGAAATGCATGCTGCAAATGCATTTCGCATTCAAAACGCTACCTGTAAACACATCCTTATAAACACAGCTGCAGCAGGTTGCTGTGTTTGTTCAAAGGTTTAACTGCAGCATTAATCAAAAGGTTAAACTGGCATTCACACATGCTTCATGCAGTGACTGGTCAGCTGTGTGGAGTTAAAGAGTAAGCAGGGTCTGAACTAAACTTAAAATTCAGCCCTGTTTCATGTTCATAGGACAAGAGTTGCAGTGTTTAACTACTTTATTTCCTTCTAACTACTTTATTTTCATCCTCAGAGTTTGTAAAACAAACTTCAAGCTAAATGTGACCTTGCTGAAAAGGTGAGAGCTGTCTTGCAGTAAAACATTTTTGTTGTTATTAAAATTATAGAGGTGGAACATCCTAATCACCTGCTAAATCACACTACAGATGACCAGTATTGTGATTAACTTTTACACATGAGTTCTGACACAAACAATCCAGCCAACCTATTAATTCTGCATATTGCAGTCGTCTAATGGTGATGAGACTGTGATTTAGTAGTACTGCAGTTAAATAAAGGTGCCCTGAGACTATATTTTTTCTTATTAGGTTGGCTCTGTGTTCTGAAGAATGTCACATAGTTAATCTTTCCTGACTTTTGGTGGACGATATTATCCAGACGCCTGCCTCTGCATTCAGTGTTAGCATGATGACTTTAGTCAGAATTGAACTGCGATAGAATCTGTTTCACTTCAACCAACTGGATATTAGATGAAAGCTTGCTGTTGCATAAGTTGGAAGGGGGCATTGACGCAAAAAGAGCTTATGTCTTACACTTATTTCAGTTATTAATGAAATAACTGTATTTTGTGCTTGGCTTTTGAGTTATTTATACAAAGTAATGTCAAACCTAGGAGTGAACAAACTAGTTCAAGTACCAGATTATTGTGCTTTGCAGGCCAAGGATAGATTAGATGGATGGATGAATGGATATCTAGATAGATATCTATATCTATTTATAGTTATATTATGGCATGCGGTTCAGGAAATAATTTGTGAGAAAATCGAATGCCGATATTTAGAAAATTGAATGAAAGTCTGAATATATGGAATGAAACTCAAGAATATGGAATGAAACTTGAGAATATTGAATGACACTCGAGAATATGGGGAAAGAAACTCGAGAATGTGGAAGGAAACTCGAGAATATGGAAGGAAACTCGAGAATATGGAATGAGTCTGAAAACGTAGAATGTCTGAATATATGGAACAAAACTGACGTCATCAACACACTGGTGCCATCTTGTGTTTTTAATGTTTAATCTTTAATATTGCATAATATTATTATGTTTCATTCTATATATTCAGACTCTTGTTTAAAATATTCAGACTTTCATTCCATATTTTCAAGTTTCCACCAACAATGTACACACACACACACACATCTGTAGATAGATATAGATATCTATGTATTACACACACACACACACACACACACACACACACACACTGCATGTGTGCTGGAGCAGGGCATCTTTTGGTGAGTTTGTCTTGTGTAAGTTAAAGACCCAGAGGGGTGGGTGCAGACTCCCAGGCATTTAGAGACCGTCACAGAGAAGGATAGAGAGGTTTCTGTTGGCAACAGATAAGCGCTCAGTTGTGGTTCATTTTTATCCCTGTCTCATAAAACCCAGAAATGCACACACACTAAGAAATTAGCATTGAACCTAAATCTGTCATTTGATAATACTATTTTAATATATGGTTTGTTTTTTTATTCATACAATATGTTCAAGTGCTTTGTGCTCATCACCTTTAGGAGCACACAATCTGATGAGGGTTGAAGTTATAATTCTGAAAACAAGTGCATTTAAACAACACTTGCCACTCATTGTGATGATCTGTCAAAACCTGGCAGTGTCATCTGCATAGAGGCTGTGTTGATAAGCTTCTCTAGACAGAAACAAAATGCTTCCTTTTATGCTGAAACCACATCTTGATGACTATTTATCCTTTTTTACCTCCATCTTTGTCTATGGATGTGCCTTGTCTGTATGAGGCCGGTCACTATCCAAGTCATATTTGCAGCAAAAATATTTAATATACAGATATGACAAGCATTTACAAACTCCAGTAAAAGGCCAATAAATTTAGGCGTTGGCCCCACTAGAGTAGTTATCTTTCCTCTGAATCTTCTCTAATTTGAATTTAGTTTCTAAGGGTCTGTCAATCTGTGTATATGTACAGCTTTATTCATACAAATTCGTATGTGAAATACATATTCTTTCACCAGCTGCACCTACAATTTAACTTGTTCTAAGTAAATAGACTTAATGACTTATAAACCATGCATCTCAATCGTTGTCAAGTTGCAAATTAAAAATCTTTGAAAACATTATGATTAAACTTTATAAGTATGATGGTATAAAACAGATATCATCACATTCAAGGAGCTGGAATCAAAGAATTATGGGCACTTTTGCTTTATGAATGATTAATGATTTGTAAGTATCAAAAGGTTGTTATTTCAACTTATTTCAACTCTACGCTTTTCGCAAAAGTACAGTACAGTACTCTCTTATCCTTGTAAACTAGTAAAAGAAGTTGTCACTAAGTGTAAACGTGATAATTTGGTGACCCATAGATTTGTTTTCCTGTTAAAGGGAATCTAAAGCATCCATTCTGGATTTTGTTAATGGCATGCTGATGAGTGTTTGACAGTGACATAATGATGCTATATGTAGACACTCTTTCATCCTGACAAACATACAGTTATGGTTTTATGGCATTATGGTTTAAACTGCCCAGTGTTACCCACCAGGCACTAGCTCTGCCCTTCTCTGTATTATCTGCCTCTGTGCACAATACAAACATCCCTTTTCTTTCTCCCTGCTGCCTGTGTTTAGTGCATCCGTTGACTTATTGCCACGATAAGGGTTTGTACATATGTTCTGGGCTTTTATGGCCTATTTTATGCCATTTCTATTCCACCATACAGTATGTCCCATGGTGGAACCATGGCATGGTTATTAACATGCCATGGTTCCTATATGTCACACCATAATTGTCCCATAATTTCAAATATTCTATCGTGTTCTGTTTGTGAAGTAGTAGACGTGTTGTTTATGTAAGCATCAACCGATGAAACATTGTTCAGGAATCTAAATAACCGGTCTCTTACAACATTGATTCTTGGCTATGTTAAAAACACACGTTTTTGGGCCTTGCACTGTATAAATGTAAATACTTGTTTCATTTCTTTCTGCTGATTAATTTCAATCAGTCCTAAGGAAGGCAAAAAAAATGATGTATTTTGAAAGGATATTAGATTGCTTGACTGTTTTATGTTTTGTGTTTTATGCAATCCAGCTCTTAATTAAAGTTAAATGATGTGTGCAGTTGTACAGGTCTAATATTATTTGCCGCTGTTCTGCTGGTTGAGGACCATATCTCTGTTTTAGTTGCTGTTGTCAAGTACACGTTTCTGTTGTGAAATACCACTTCTCATTAAATATGCCTGGCAATGACCTTTATATATGTTTTTGAGTTTCTAAACAGGAAAATATGAAGTTTAATAAGGAAAAAGATGAATGATTTTATACAGTAAACAAAGTGAGTTTGTTTAAATATTTGCAAATTACAGTAGGTTAGATGATAAATATTACAAATACCAGTTTTCCTGCATTGTACCATGGGTGGGGGCAGAGGGGAGGCCAGAGATGACTCTTGCCCCTTTGCCAGGATTTACTGCTATGTTCTGGGTCATTGTCATGTTGTAGGGACCAGTTCCGCTTCAGCTTTCTTTTTCTTTTTTTTACAGATGGTCTCACATATTTCTCAAGCCCCCTCCAATACATGGTAGAATTCATGAGTAAATATGTTTTATTGGTGTTTTGAATGGTAGTTTCCAGCGTCTTCCTGTAGGCTCCTCCATACTCCCTTTGTGCTCTGTTTCAACATAAAGCTTCCTTTGTGCAATTGAACATTTGCCTAATAGTGTTTAGATTATTTATTCTCTAGTTATCAGTTATGTTGACATCTGCTTAGCATAAATTCTAGTGTAATTCCCCACCCGTGTTTTTTTTTTTTTTTTTTTTTTTTTCCAATGTCCAACCCCTCTTTAGGGGTATTAAAATGCCTGTGTGTTACAATGATGGTGTGCTGCCTCATCTGAAATAAAGACAACCTGCCCTAATGATAGACCGCATCTGTGAAATATAGTGATAAGCTTGAGGGAAAATGAATTAAGGTTCTACAGATCAAAGAACACTTATTTCATGATTGCCATTTTTCCACCATACTGAGATGAGATGTGTTTGGCTCTCTTTCATAAATCAGGGCAGCAATGTCTGGCAAATAGATGAATGATTAAATCAGTCACAAAAAGCCAGTGATATTTGAGGAAAAACTCAAAGCAAAGTTTAATAAACACAAGCTTGACACATGGTCTCCATCTGACAGTGTCTGCATCAAGTACATTTAGAATATTCGGGGAGAAACCCTCATATATTAACATAAACTTTAGACTTTAATCACATTTGATTTCTTTTGTTTTTCTCGACAAACAAACCTAAAACTTGAGGGTTTAATATTCATTTACTTTTCTAAGCTGTGGCGATGGCAGTAGCCAAAATCAGTAATTCACAACGAATGAATAATGGGCAGCAGTACTAATGTTTCCTGTTAGAAATCTGTTTGGAATAAAGATTAACATCAGACCCAAATGGCCAGGGATCTTGGGACTGCGGGTATTGTGATTCATAATCCTTTTTTCCTCTGTTTGATTGTGGGGGGATTATCATTTTACAGGCTGGACCATCACATAGAATCACCAGGGCGCTTTTGATTTCCATTGCTAGACTGTGTCCCTAGCATGATCTGTACGCCTGCTGGGCCTTTTATTGTTAATTGGCTTTGCATCAGACAAACACCTGCTAAAATAATTTCTCAGACTGGACATTGATTTTCACAATTGTCCAGTGCCGGACAGTTTTCCAGTCATGAAGAAAGCACTTATATGGCTCCCTTGGATATAAATTTAGACACAGTAACATCCAAGAGCATCAGGACATCTGTGCCATCAAACTATTTAGCTATCTCAACAGACAACAACAGAAAAATATGGTGATTAATTACTTAAATGGATGGATGGTCAGAGGTTGACTTGTGTCTACAGCCCAGCTGTGATGGATGTACAGTCCAAGCAACACATGGCCTAAGAGAAGCGCTCAGAAGTGGTGATTAATGAGAGTGTATTGACTTGTGAATCAACCAAGCAATTAAAGACCCCTCCATACTCTCTGCCCTCTCATCCACACAAATCCAAAACACCGGTTATTATTGACTTATAAAGTGACTGACAGCTACAGGCTAGGTTGCCAGTTGGTGGCAAGTTTATACCATTATTGAGATCATTCACCATATCTAAGCCCCAATAATCTCTTACTCCCAAATTACAACTTTGCAGCATCACTAAGAGTCCTGGAAAAGTTCTTGCAAAGTGGTGGTGGTACTTTTCTGATCTATTTTATAGAGGACAATAGAAAGCTGACAGAAAACAGAAGGTTGGTGATGGTGTGCAACACAGATCCTTAACCAGACTTTAAGTGTGGTTAGATGGTCGGTATCCTAAGGCCCTAGGGCACGTTGGGGAGAAAGATTATGTGAATGAATCTGAACCAGATGTTATAATTAGATAGTAGTGTCCTCAACATAATGTGGTAGTGTCCTAAACCCCCAGGCTACCAGGATGCCCCTATTTCATTCCCCCTTTGAAATGTTTTCATAACCTACATTTAAAAATCAGGGTGGTTTTGCTGTGAGTGATGCTGTCTTTCTGAAACCTTTTGATCCATATTCACACTTGGAAGCTGCAAAGTTCAACATCCACTTGATGTGTCCTCCACACTCAGTGGGGGCTTTGAATGTTTCATGACTGCTTTTCTTAGGAGTTCATATAACTATTTATGCGAGTTGTTTTTTGCTGCTATGTAGACAAGCAGAAAACAGAGAAATAGGTTTAGAGGTCAGGAGGAAGCAAGTTGTTTAGCCCTCCAGCTCTGACATAATGATAAAATGATGATGTCCTCCGAGTGCTGCCACAATTTAGGTCATGGTCTGTAATGAGACCTTGGTATAGCAGAGAGGATTCGTAACAAATGTGTTGTTGGGATCCAAAATAACCATGGTGTCACGACACAGACCTGAAACAGTGTTTGAAGCAAGATGAAGCACACTGAATCCCAAAAGACGGCAATTGTATCATCTGTAGAGGTTTTTAGCACAGCAACAGGAGTCCTCATTTAGGGTACACAGTCTTCAGATGTACAGTTGGCATAAAAAACTTTTGTCATTTTTATTCAGTTATATATTTATAACTGAATAAAAATTAATATTTACTTACATTAGATCCTGATCGAGTTCATTTTTCTCTTCCATGTCAAAGTGGTTAATAAGTGATTGCATATCGATGAAAACTCTTAAATAAATCAACCATTATTCAGTGTTTCCGTTGGGAGGGGGGAGTAATTCTTTTCTAAATAAGGTACCAAAGGACCATCTCATAGGTTTCTGCATCTTTACCTGAACAATTTACCTGAACAATACAGTTGTTTATTTTAACACTGTTTAATAAATTCTCAGCTAATCACTGTCTGGTAATTGTTTGATAGTTTTAGAACATTTGAATTCATGTTTTGGAACATCTGTCCTAAAGTTTTCACCAGGTAACATTGCTAAATTTTTTTGTTTTTTTTTTAATCTCTTAATTTGACCATCCACTGTTTATTTTGTATGTTTTCATGTTTAGCAGAATGTCTTGGAGGTCATTAAATTGGAGTTAAAATTATGGCTAAATATTAAATTCATGTTGGACCAAGCACCCCAGTCAGTAGTGGTCAGTTATTCTGCTAATATTAAGTATGATAAGCCTCCAACATGTTCCTCAAATTAATGAGTTACTTGTGGTCAAAGCACGTTTAAGAATCTTGTTTTTTTCCGTAGCTGTACTCTTTAAAAAAAAATAGGACAGATGTCAGTCTTTGTATTGGTCATAGCCTTGGTGACCTTTGCAGTTTCTCATCTTAGACTTACTGTTTATTGCATTTCACTGAAGTGTGTGATTGCAGCCAGCATGGTAGCTGTTGCTGAAATTGATGTCTCATACTGAGAAGGAGAAATGGGCGATTTTTAAGAAGGTCTTTGTTGTCAAAAGTGAATTGCTCATAGTTGATGAGGGTGCTGCTCTAGAGGAGCAAAATGTATCCGCTAGCTGAAGAGGAGGGAATGCAGAGGAAGCATCTATCCAGAATTGATTTGTGCCACTTTTCTCTTGACAGAATTTGTTTTTGTTTATTGAGACATTTATTAAACGGAGCATGAAACGTAAGCAGTTTCTTTGGCAACAAAGCAAAAATGCAGACAAAAATCTGTATGTTGCCCTTGCAAGCGAGAATAAGATGAAATTGCTAGAACAGCCTAAGTAAAGTATTAAATGAATAAATGCATTGAAACCAAGTGTCGTTGACTATGTCCATGTTAGGAAATTCTACTTATGTCTTCTGCCCCTGGTTTTATTTTCCAAGTTGACACAACTGCGTTTTCCATCAGAGATTAAAACGAATTGTTACTAAACTGTTATTAATTATTGTTAATTCTGTTTAAAAATCAAGCATATAATTACACGAATTGTGAACAGTGTTTGATTATTAAGATATCTTTGCATTGACAGCGTAACAGTTTGGCTTTTCAGTAGGTTTGCATGTATTTTTCTCTGAGGTTTCATTGGATACTTGAAAATCTCTTTAAATGCCTTAAGTCATTTCACATATTGTCTGTTGTGAAAAATGTATTATGTTCCATCTTGCTCAGTTATGTAACAACATAAGTATATTGTAGTTACTTGTTGTTCTAATTACGTAAAAAGCCTGTTCTAAAAAAAGGGAGAGATTATGTTTTAGGATTTGCTTCTTTTAATCTGTATAATGTTGAATTTTATTTACTGAATGTTCAGAATAGAAAAACAACAATTTTAACTCCTAAGTGCACTATTTACAGTATATAAGTATCTCTATCGAAAGTAATATTTAAAAAAATGTTTATGCTCCAGTTATCAAGACATCATTTAGACATGGAGGAAGTGCTCAGTTAGGTTTATAAGCAAACAGCATTAACAGCAAATTAATATCCTCCATAACCTAAATTAATATGCCAGTTTCCAGGGCTTTGCGTTATGTAGATGTATATCATGCGAAAATGTCTTTCATATTGCTCTATGCATACAGTTTATTTCAAAATATGCTCAATCATTTTTATCATTGTTACTTTTTCACTGCCACTTTTTGTTGGGAGTGTGAAACAACCTTTTTACACATGTTGCAGCAGCATAGCAGGAGGGTGACGCAGAATGGGGTAATTTAGAACAAAGGGTTTTATTTTATTTTATTTACTTACTTGTGTTGAGCAAATAAACTAGGTTAAGAAACATCTGATTAGCGTTTAAGTTATAGAGGTTATGCTCATCTATAAAAATTTTGTGGAGACTCATTTCTTTTTGTACTAGATAACATTAGTTAGCTACACAGCTACAGCTGCTAAGAGGCTACCAGCAACTTTTAGGGTCGAATGTTTCATTAAATGCTACTTAATGCATCAGTTCAATTAATCATCCCACCTTGAATTTTAAAACAACTATGACTATTACATGTGTTTTGTTGCACAGTTGCACAATATACACTTTAGTGATGATTTGATCTTCAACTTTCTTTTTCTTTAATGTAAATCTTTCTCCTCAAAGAAAAAAAGCTGCAAAGCCTCTGTACTCCGGCAGCACCAGCTCACAGATTGGACTAACATGATTACTACCTGCACAAGAATGATATCATACATTATGGAGTAACCATGTGATGTCTGAGACTTACTTAAGCTTTCTGTAGTCTAATTTAGATTGGTTGACCCTTGATCCATTTCGTATAGGAGCACTACATGCGATGAAGGTAGTGTACAGTGGTGAAGTGTGATCTCCTGCTACCTGTGCCTACTACGTTCCTAACAGTGTCTCTTTCTCTGCTTTGGTAGGGACATGTCACTTCTCTCTGGGTCTGAGTCATCCCCCAGCACGTGGCATCTGATGCCTTTATGCTCGCCCACACACACTTCTACTTTTCCATTCCCATGCTGTTATTTTTCTGTGCCTCCCCTGTCCTGTAGAGCCATAGTGGTCTAATGGCTTTGTGATCTAAAGCCTAAGGTTGTTTATGCCCTTATAGTCTAGTTAATGGGATATTTTGATGGCTTTACATCATATAGTCTATTATTTTCAAGCTAGGCATTTTCTAAAAATTAACATGGTTTCAAAAACCAGCATAAAATGAAGGTATGCTTTATAAATGGTGGTCAGTAGGGGTATTTGATTAACATTAACTGGAGAAACTGTACAAAATTGCAGTAAAGACAGTAACCGTCATTAAGCAGCAATCATCGATGTCTTTGCATTTTGACTGTCGCATGAAAATAGGATGGAGCTGTTTTCTTTTTGGATTTACTTGTGTGCGTTGACTTCAGCAGCAGTACTTTAAGAGTAAGAGGGACATTTCCTGTTAGCGTGGAAAAACACAAAAAAAACACAGCTACTGCAGTAATCTACAGCAGCAAAATACCAGAAAAACGGCACCAAGTCATAAAATCTAAATTCATCATGAGGACTGTAGCTGCAGGAGTGTTAACATTAAGAAATTCATCAGCCGTATACCAACAGATGAACAGCCTGTAAGCTATTTACTTGCAGGTATATTACTTGAATCACTGCTGCATCTGGCTGGAATTTGAATTTTGATCATAACATATTGGTGTACACAACAAAGTAGATGTGGGTGGTGTCTTGAATGTTGGTCTTGTTGCTTTGTTGCTTGTTCTCTGTGTTAGAACAGTACTATATATTGTGAAATTTTTTTGTCCTTCTGTCTTATCCAGTGAGTTCAGGGTCACCACAGCGGATCATTGCCCACATGTTGATTTGGTACAGTTTTTACACTGGATGTCCTTCCTGACGCAACCCTCCCCAATTTCTATCGGGCTTGGACCGGCGCTGCACAGCTGGGGATGGGAATGGGCTGTTGGGGGTTCAGTGTCTTGCCCAGAGATACTTTGACACTTTGACTGAGGATCGAACACTGACCCTGTGGTCCATGGCCTTACCAACTGAGCTACAGCCGCCCCAACAGTACTATATTGTGAATATTGAGCACAAATTTCCAATTTTTTTAGGCTGCAGGCCTGAGACTTGCTTTGGTCTTTCTCTTCTGTCCCTCCGCATACAGTTGCTTTCAATCCGCACGACAAATTGTGGGAGTTTATATTTTTTGGAAGTTTACATCCCCACATCAGCACCTATGCTTTTAACAAAGCACCACTATCAATCCTCCTTCCACTTGGGTTTCACAATAATTCAAACAAATGTGCCTTTCATACTATTCTAATAAATGTAAATGTAAATGCTGAATTTCAAAAACAGAGTTATTTTATATTTCAGAGTAAGTCATCGTGCTACATGGAGAATGTGACCTAAAGAAGGTGAACAGAGCAACATATTTTAAAAATCATCTACATCATCTATATTTTTACCAGCTATAAACTAAAAACTATCACATAATTTGTTTTATGCTATTGACGGTGTGTTTGCAGTGGCAATATTTGTAGACTCAACAGTCCATTACAGTTCCGATTGAGCATTTTTGAAATACAGGGGATTGCAAAATATCGACATAGTGTATATACTTTATTGTGTATTGCGATATAACGTAAAAATATTATATTAAATATATATTAATATCATTTAAAGGCCATATTGCTTTTTTAATTGTAATATTTTTACTGACATCTAATTTGTAATCCCTTACATCACCTGAAAATATAATGTTACTATATTACTAGAAATACATTACTCCCCAACACAGTCTATAGCTCACTGAATGATTTGCCAAATTTAAATAAGAATAATTTGCTAAATTTTCATGTATGTAGTCTAAATGCTTCACAGACATCTTCGTTGCACCAAGAAACCATCAAATGTACAGCTTCAGTTAAGGTACACGTACAGAGAAAAGCTAATTTGTCTAAAAAACTCTCAAAATGCTACGCTAGTCATTGGTTGTTCCAGTCACATGTTTCAGTAAAATGTCAGGAACTCCATAAGCCATTTACAATAAGAACAAATATGCTTCAAACGTTAATGCATTTATATCCAGGCCCAGATTGTCATTTTGTAATAAGTAAAAGTTATCTTTACACTGAAAGCAAAGGTATTGAGGAAGGACTGACCGTGCACAACTGTTCAGGGGTAAAATACTGCTCTCTGTCAACCAGCTGCCATAATTTCACTTTTCTTCTTCAGACACATTTCTCTTCCTAATGATTCATTCATTACCTTCAATGTCTGTTGTGGATTTATGCTTTGTCTTGGCTTGAGCTTAGGCTTCACTTTGCCAACAAGACAGCTGGTAATACTTTAATATATACAGTAGACACATAGGCATCATCATTATTCAGCAGAACTAAAGCATTTTTTTTTTCTCTCCTTTTCCTTCTGTCACACACACAGATAACCCAGCTGTCCATTTGTTTAGCTGGAATAACGGCTTACTCTTGCTGTCTGAACCACCTTTGTTCACTAATTCAATAGTTCAAACATACGGGAGGGAACCATCTGTAGTGAGATGTTGGATGCCTTTTGAGACAAGTGGGAATAAAACATATTTTCACACAACCCAAGTGCTGATTTGTGTCTTGTTCTAAGGAGGGGGGTTATCTACTGGGGTCACTTGCATAAAAATCTGAACACATTTTAGATCAGGCTTATGCCAAAATAAAGAAAATTGTAAAGGGTTCACAAACACCTCTTTCAATCATGGAACTGAACACTTATTCTGTGTCCTCACAAAGCGTTTTTGTGTAACTGTGTGCCTGCTCATATGTGTTTGATAAGAGGTTGAAGGCCCTATTTGAAACCCTGCAGGCTGCTCTTCAGATGAAAAAGCACACAAGTGGCTGCCTCTGAGATCGTATACCACTTAAACTGCGCAGCCATACCTGAGAATGTGAGACAGTGAAAGGGGATAGAGGAAAGAAATGGATGAAAAGAATGTTTGCCACCATGGAGGAGGAGAAGAGAGGGAGTCCGATTGAATTGAAGCTACAGTAACTGAGCCACCATCACTGATTGAAGCTCTTGACAAAGAAAGTATCTCATAGGCAATCAGAGCTTTAGCTTGAAAGGATTTGAAATTTTAGTTAGACCATGGATTAGTCCACCTGTTCATGTACTCAACTACTGTAGCTTTGAGAGGACTCATGGGATTTTACACAACAGGACAGAATTACAGTTCCACAGGAAGCATTAAAATTGTCTTATAAAGGACTTAAAATATTCACTATTCACTTTTTTCTGTCTCTTTCTACAGAGCGTGTTCACTCTTCTGTTGGGACCTTTTACATTCTTCAGTGCCCAGAAGACCAAATATCTTCAAATTCTTACTTCACTCATGCGCTGGATTGGTAAGAATAAATATATCCTGAAGATTTTCCCACCGACAAATGTTTCAGATTACTGATTATATTGACTACTTTTTTCTTTCTCAACCTTTTCTCCTTGTTCCTTAATTCTGCATGCTTTCTTCAAGCCTTCTCATTTCGTCTCCTCTCTCTCTACAGACACATTTTCATTTTCTCTGTGTCTCCTGCGATTTCATTGAGCCCTTGCTCCCCCCGTCTTCATATGTGTGGCTGCTGTGCTCAGGTCCGTCTATCATGGTTTGGTCCTGCTCTATGTCTTTGATTCCCATCTCCCCTCATTCCTCAGCCTGACAAGCTTGACAGTTTGTCCTAAGCTTGATTGGACCGTCACTCACGGGGCGACAGACCGCCCTGGGCCCGCTGTTAAAATCACACCACCACAGAGTCATGGTGATGCCACCACCCCCACACGATTGTGTGTTAGCTCACATAAACAACACACAAACACAGCAACATGTGCACACTGTCTTTCTAAATAACACAAGGGTTTCAGCTGCAAATTTTACTCCTACTGGTCTGTCTTCACTCTCCCCTGGCTCTCTCTCTAATTGATTGGTTATGTCGTGCTTGCAGAGCTCTGTACAGCACACAGGCTAATGATTTAGAGGGCTTCAGAGAAGGCTCTGTGCAAAAAACATCTGCGGAAAACTGTAAGACAATTTTGCCAAAATCAACCATAGATTTCAATTATTAGCTGGTGATATAGTAATTGCCGCTAATTTAATCAATTAATAACATGCTACTCTACTGTGCACAGGTCACAGGTAACAAAAACGAACTTTTAGGAAAGCCAAAACCAACCGATTGTGATTATGTTAAAGCATAAATATTTTGGCTGCGTGTTGGACGATATATAAAAAAGTACAAAATAAATTAATCCACAATACTTTTATTAATATTCATTTACATAAGCCCTATACATGCATGTATGTATTCATATATTGATTTGAATCTGGCAGCAATATATTTAAACTCTAAGATGCCTTCAAAAGTGAAGAATAACATGCATACAAAAACTGCAGTAAAACTACCACACAGTTTTCCCCCGGGATGATGTTATCCAGTCAGATCCTCTCAGAAGCTGGGCAGGAAGCTGCTGAAGTAACCATTCTCTTGTCTGGCAGAATGCTTCTCAAAGTGCCGAAAACATCCAATCAATCATTTATGAACAGACTTGATTTGGATAACTGGACCACATATTATATAATTTAAAGGGTTACTTTCTTGCATGAAATTTTTAAATCCTTAATAAATTGGTGTAATAGCAGTGCTAGGGTGACATTTTTACTAGCTTTGAGCTTAATTTAAACTCTCCACCATAACCTCTGATGTATGCACAAGACATACTGGGAGATCCTGCTAGTGCAAGTCAAAACCAGTCAGCTCCCAAAGCATCCTCAATAGAATGGACTGAGCAAGAACACTTTTTGCATATTAAATCTGGCTTGGTTTGATGCAAACTTTGAACAGTACTTAGCCTTTGACTAATGATGTTTCAAATCCACGAAAACACATGTACAGCTTATTTTATGTTGTTATACTAACTGTGCAGAGATTAAAGCACATTTCCTGTTTTATTGAAGCAACTTGCATCTTACAGTTTGACTTTAATGTCAATATCTGATTCATTTTACAACTAATTGGCTCAAAGAGAATCTCTCCAGGAGATGGCTGTTAAAGCTTCTTTGTTTTAAAAATAATGTTTTTGTGAGGCTGTTAGTAAATTTAAGCTGATCACTCTAAAAGAGGAAAGTAAGGGTAGGCAGTGGCTAAGTTGGTAGAGTGGCCACCCACTGACCATGGGGTCAGAGGTTCGCGTGCCGCCCTTCCTGACCACATGTCGAAGTGTTCCTGGGCGACCCCCAACAGCCCATCCCCATCCCCAGCTGCCAGTGCCAAGTACCAGTCCCAAGGGTGGTAGAAAATTGGGGAGGGTTGCATCAGGAATAAAAATAGTGCCAAATCAACACACAGACTAATGATACGCTGTGGCGACCCTGAGCTTGGGGGACAAGCCGAAAGGAGTTACTTATTTTTGTGTCTTTGAATTGTTTTTAACTCCTGGCCATTATTCACCGCTTTCTGGATACACCTGCTGTCACCTGTGCTGCCCTGTGTGGGGGACGTGGTGTGCTGGATGTCGGGGTTAGCAGGTGTCTGGTGTGTTGGGGCCCTGCCTTCTGCCCTTGGCTTTGGCCTTGTCACAGTCACTTTTGCTCAAATGTAGTCAGCTCATGTCTTGTGAGTCCTGTTTTTTTACATCAAACATAAGCGATGATGTGACTGCCTGCTGCTGTGCTGCCTGTAACATGCTGGGATTTTCAGTAAAATACCCATTACTGTGGCTCATTGTGACAATTGTTTCAAGCACCCTGACAGCAGTAATTTCCACTGCTTTTTTTTCCCCTTCCTAAATTAAAATGGAGAGTAGCGCTAAAGGCTGTGTTTGGGCTACGTGTATCTGTACACTTTTTGGTTTGTCACAGCATTATAAATAAGTATATACAGAGACAATGAGTGTGTTGCCGTTCAGAGCAAATCATATTGTAATTTATCAGTGCTTCTAGAAATTAGTAAACGGCCTCCTCAATCAGCAAAAGTGGGTTAATCATGTTTGACCATCCTCTGCTTTTCAAGAGTAACCATTGCATTTGTTTCGCTACGTAAGCCACTAGAGTTTTATCTGGTGTTAAGTTCAACTATGGCTGGTTTTGTTTGTATTTCCTGGACAGTGACAGTGCAGTATTTATCTTACTGAAATTATAAAAATTTGTATTTACTGCAGTGGAAAAGAATTTGATACTTAGCAGTTTAACATTTGTGTTGTCATGATACAAAAACTATGAATTCAGTACCAATACCAGCCTAAAGGACTGAGCATGTACAGTAGGTGTGCTTTTAAAGCATATTAAAGCTTTTATATGCCCTGATGTAATTTAATTTCCTTTATACTTGGCTTTATCTAATTTCCTCGATAGTTAACTTTGTTTGCAGGTAAATTCTATCACTTATTAAACAGTGTACATTAAACCTCCTGACCTAGTGGATGCCTGCACTCCACTTTGTGCATTTTGTACTAATAGTTACACAAAATAGTTATACAAAAATGTTGAGCACGTGCTGTGATTTGCTTGACACGTAGCTACTTTACTTATTGAGTAAAAATTGATTATTTATAACTTATGTTGATGATCTTCATACTTATGAAAAACTTTTAATTTTACCTACTTGCAATTTATGGTAAAGTTAATTTTACCGGTTTGAATATTGTGTTTGCATTTAGATTTCGATGGTAAGTTTGCTAAAAAGCTAAAGCCTAATTAGACAGTTTCCTTTGTTTTTAATTGTCTTGCCAAAATCTGATGGTGAAAAAAGTTTGCTTGCTTTCAGATAAATCACACTTGTTGACTTATATTTGAGGGGTTGGTATCTGTCCTATTTGCTAACCTGTTGCTCCTTTAAGACAGCATCTTTTACAGGCTTTGTGGTGTCTGTTGGCTCACCCTGGCTATATTATTTAGCTTCATAAGCTATAATGTTCTAGCTGTGATTAAATTAAGTTATGTGAAATGCAGTAGCGTGCACCAGGAATAACATCAAAGAAGACTCATTGCTTCATTGTCCCATGGCTCTCACCATCTTTACAGTGTTCATATTTACTACAACTTTGTATAAGATGCTTAGAAAGTACCCACAGGGATATACGCAGCTGCCCAGTGCCATTTTCAACGGGTGATGGAGGGAGACATTGTTTTTGAAGGTCAGCGGCCTTTGTCCAGAACATGCAGCTCACTAGGGAATGGTAAAATATGAGCAAGTCTTAATGAACCATACAGCAGAACCACAGTTCAGAGGTTCTGAAAAATTACATTTAAGGGTAAAAAGAACAAGATTGGAAAAGATTATTCCTGTTGTCAGCCAAGGACTAAAGCATCAGACTTATTTTGAGTGTGACTAAACATCCATGTGCACTTGATCACGGCCATTTTCTGTGTTCTGAATTCTGTTGTTGATGTCTTTTTTTGTTGTTGTTGTATTGTCATCCTGTCCTTCGTTCCTGCTTAGTATTGACGTTTGTTTCCGAAATGAGAGGTCGGATTTCCTTCTGAAAAGACTTCCTGTGTAATTAGGGGAATGTCTGCTGGCTTTGCTTGAAAATATGATCAATTGGATCCATGCCCAGTAACAAAAGCATTTAATTATAGTTGGTAACCTTACTGCCTTATTCACCTCAGGAAAAAAAATGGAAAGGAGGAATTACATCTGTTTCTTTAGATATTTCTTTTAAAAGAACCAGTTTTTAATGAGTTGGTTTGTATCACTTAGCTCATATTTGTATCACTTAGCTCATATTTCTTGTTTACAATCCTGCATCCAGTCCTGTACATATATGATGAATTTCCAAACCTACATATGTCTAGACATATTTTTTTTTAAAATGCATTGTTTGACACAATACTTAGAATGAGGTCAAATAATAGAAAACTCAGAAAATCCTTGTAACTAGGTGATTTTGTCAACATTTTCAATCAGTGAGTGCACTAATGGAAACAGTTCACTTAAAAGGTTTCAAGTGATAGAGCTAAATAAGAAATCCTGAAACCTTGATGTGGACTGGGCAGAGAGCCAGCACTACTAATTACTGTAGAGATTATCCAAGAGTTCTCGAGGAGTGTCTCTCTTAATTAACAATGGGAGCGAAGGGAAGGGAAGATTTTTATATTGGCAAACAAGATGATTAAAACAGTTGAGCAACGGGTCCAGAACTTTACGCCTCATTAGGGTACAGTATGTGTGTTCTTGCTGTTTAAAACGCTCCAGTCTTTCAACCAGACAAGCACAGTGACATAGTCCTTGGCCTTCCTACTGTCATCAAGGAGTTGCTCAGGTTTAAATGTCCGACTCATTCTCTCCAAGGAGCAAGACCCCACCCCCAGCTTGCAGGTTTCTCCTGCTTTGTCGCACATGAGATTGATCACCTCTCACCTTCTACCATTTTCTACTCATTAATTGAGCCCAGGGAACCTGTCTCTTAAGCGATAGCCCCTGAAGAGTCCTTCTCAATTGGCACTTAGTGACTCCTTGCAGCACTGAGAGTATCAGCCAGCCCTGGCTTACCAGCAACAGCCGTGTTTGCTCCCACAGAATACGTGTGTAAGAGGCTCCTCTGGAGGTTTGGTAAGCTGAAGCATTCCTCACAAGGTTATTGCCATCCCCATCCACGTGAATAAATCATAGGCTGCGAGATGGACAGGTATTAGATATGTGGGTGTGATATGTGGCTGTTTGACACCTGCTCAATTTACTCTGTTCCTGTTGTCGTATGCCAAGTGCTGTGGAGAGTATTGGCAGTGCCAGCATATCAAATTGAAAGTGCATGTAATCACCACATCCTGACAGATATTTTACAGAGGTAAACAGCTCATCCCATCTAAATGAATGAGTTCTGCAGAGGATCTTTGGACAGATACTGTAGGAGGATTAGCCACTTTATTGTAGGGCTGCACTGTTAGGGTGACACAGAAATGTGGAGGATTTTATTACGGATTCAGCAGGAACTCATGAGTAGAATTTTTATAAGTCTGTACCATATCATATATTCTATAATGAATCATGACAATTTCTAGTGATAAGAATGATCCTATTGTGATGGTGTCAGTGTACTCATATATGGATTTGTTTGCATATACTGTAGTCCATAATGTGGGCACCTCACATGGGCCTCCAAACGCACAACATGGTGGTTGAGCTGGCATGTTGGAAAAGTTGAATCCAAAAGAAGACCCTCATCTATCATTTGGGAATGATTCTGCAACAGATGGAAATTAAACTTGTGATTGGCAAATAGTATCAAAGATCCAGATCAGCAAAGAATAGAAAGCTGAATCAAATTTGTTCCCTTAGAAATGTTTAGATGAGAACATCTACACTCTGCTGCCAGTGCTCCTGTCTGAGTCTGCGTTATGGGCCTACTAAAACCTACTAAAACAATATTTGATAAAAAGGGACCATATTGTACTTTGCTGTCTTCTGGCCCACTTTGTTGGAAATTACTATTTAAAATATCCTCATTGTTATTGCTGTTACAAAAATTCTGTTAAATATTGTAGCGTAGCTTTAAAGTCTGTATTGCTCACCCTTTTTTTGGGCAGTACTTTAAAAGAAAGACGACTATAAAATAATTCAGGTGCAATAATGGCTCTAAGCAGAAAAGTTGACCTAAAATCCGTTTCAACATTAGCATGTGCTTACTGGTTTCAAAATGGTCTGTATGGTCTGCATGTGAATGTGATTTACACCACTCTCTTAAGGCAACCTTATTCAGTTTACTATGCAAATAAAGCTTTGGACTCCTTGGTCCTCTAATCCAGCAAAGGTGATCAGAACTATTAAGGCCCTATTCCATGGCCGCATAATGCTTCAGCATTGAGATTCATAGCCATAGGTGTAATGAGAGCAATATAATTGTCACAGACATAGTTGATTTGCTCACTTTAAGTTGCATGATGCAGCCGGGAATCGTTGACAAATGAGCACATTAAGAAAAGCTTCATTTTAGTGGCTTTGTTCTAGCTCCTTTCTACCATCCGATTGACTTTCAATTTCTTTGGAAATAATGACTTAGTTCCTGTAATTTAAGTAAGACAAATGAGTCCCCTGCCTGAAGTTACCATAAAAAATTTTTGAATTGTGGGCAAAGAAAAAAAAAAAAAAAAGCTTTAGATTTGGAGTGATTTGGAATTTTACTTGGTTATTAACCCCATTTTATGTTTAACTGGGAGCTTACAGTTAAATAGTACACCTAGTACACGCCGTCCTTTTTTACAGGTTCTCTTGCAGCATCTTAATCTTGGCTGGCCTTGCAAAAAACTGACTTCGATAATTTAGTATTTCCCAGCCACCCTGAGGCACTCTTAATTAAAAGCCCTAAGCTTGTTTCCTTCCTGTGAAGGCTGATGGCAAGAAGGAGAAAAGACTCCTGCACCTTTTTTCTCCCTTGTGTTCAGTAGTGAGGTGTCTGTTTGCTATGTCTCACATAACCTCGCTCTTACAGACAGAAAGGTGGAGAGCAGATGAGAGTTTACAGGAGGAAAAGGACAGAAGGGGCAAAGGGACCAGACAGAGAGGTTGTAGTGGTGGCTCTTTCATACAGGAAAGGTGTCTATTTGGACTTGGGAGTGCTGAGGAAAGGGAGTGGTGTCTTACAGCCTCCATCTTATATGATTACAGGAGACTGCTTTAGAGTCAAGTACAGAACTTTGCATCCCCTTATTTTGAAATGGCAAAAAAGGTCAAACATTTTTTCCCATTAGCATAATATTTAATGCACCGTTCATCTAGTACAAATGCTCCTTCATCTTCAGAAGTAAAAGAATGGTCAAGAAGTGTTTAAAACCAAAGTGTGTACCCCGCTTATACTTTTTATGTCTTCCCTTTTCCTTTACAACCTCCTCCAATCTCTTTGGGTACCTTTGGGTGTATGTCTGAGCAGCCCCTGATGCAGACATACACCCCCCAAAACACCAGCGAGCCATCAACATGGTTTGACTGTTGGAAATGTGTCAAATTTTTTTTTTTTTTTTTTTTTTGTTGATTGTTCAGCTGCTCCTTAGCATACTCCAAGCATACCACCTTATGTCTTGAAGTAAGCAGTGGCTTTCTTCATAGTTTTCTTCCACATGATGCAGACCTTTGTAGACTACACCTAACTGAGGGGATGAGGAATTTTATTCCAGTTTAGTGTTTTGGATTTCTTATGTAACTCTTGAACACGATTGCCTATTTCAGTTACTTTTCATATTCTTCCACTTCTGGGAATAGTCTTGGGGTGACCACATTTCTGCATTATTATTATTATCACAACTAGTACTGGTATACTGAAATGCTTTGAAATTGTTTTATATCCCTCTTCAGCTTTATGAAGCTTTTTGTCAAACAGTGAAGTTCAAGCCCAGTATAACACAACTAGTGTCATTCCTCAAGCAGTAAGTTGTTGACAGACTTTTTTTTTAAAGATCAGACAGCTGCTTTTACATACTAAAGTTAATTTCGTAGACATTTATCCGCAGAGATGAAAACATTTGCAGTCCTATACGTTCACTGGCCACTTGATTAAGTACACAAATAATGCAATCCAGTACAGCAAGTCTGCCATAAATTCTATTCTCTTTTATGAGGATATAATTCCTTCTTTTTAGTTGAAGATGTCAGAAAGGTGATAATTCTGTGTGTTTATTATTGCAATCGTTGACGTTGTACTGTAGTGAATTATATTAAGAGGTAGTTTTAATGTTTTGCCATCCTATTCAAAATAAATGAGTGGTCTAAAACATTAGAACCCCCTCTGAATATAATGCAATCCAGAATATAATTTTTTATATTTTACTTTAACTAACTGTAGGACCTCAAATGTCTTATCTGACATCATACATTGATAACTTGTGGAACTTTCCTCTCATAGCAATGGATTGAAAGACTATTGAGCAGAAAAGAAAATTAAAAACCTGATCTGGAGCTTTAAGAGCTGAGACATTTTATAGACTGTAACAATTAATAGATCGATTAAGATAATAATTGTTAGATAATTAAATAAATCAATAATGGATAGTGTCCTTTTTTTTTAAAGCTGGTCTGTTGCCCAATCATCTGACCTCTATGTATAGGGAGGGTTGAGGTTGAAGGAGGTTGAGGATTGCAATTTTCCCCAGAGTGAGATTACATTGGATGGAGGCCAGAGATACATTAAACATTGAACACTTGTGCAAGTTTACAGACCTTGGCCACTGATGTACATGCTCACATGTAGATGTGTGGAAAGTGTGAAACAAAGTTTGTTAATGTAGCTGTTCAGCACAAAATCAGCACATGGTAAATATCCCTCAGTTGTAGTTGCCCTTTTTCTTGCTGCCTAGAGCCCTTCATCAGATCTATTTGCCATTAAAAAGGATTTGTCTTTATGTTAACATTTGTTTATACACGTCAAAATGATCCCAGTATTTTCAAATTTTTGTAAACATCTGCCTCCACATTCAAGTTGTCTTACGGTCGGAAAATAATTATTCATAAGGGTGGTGAGTGAAGCTGCTCTCACTGAGTTTTAAAACGGCCACATTCTCAAAGTCTCTGAGCAGGCATACTTCATTATTTTGTGGGATGAGGTTTCAAAAGATTAGGTACGGGGTTTACAAAAAATGCAGAGAAACACAGAGAAGAGGCATTGCCCCGTTCTTTTTCTTAATTATTCTCTATGAAAAGAATACAAACAATACGCAATTAGTACTACTGCTGTCTTTTAATCCTCTACATAAACTTCCATTCTTGGTCATTTTTTACACCTGTGTTCTAAATGCCTTTGTTGTTGATCAGGGTTTCTCCTTCCCTCTGTACCTTCCCTAGTCTGTCCCTGATAACTGTAATGAGTTTTATCCTACTGACATGAATTAAAGTGCCACTGCAAGAGCACACAGTAGTTGATTAATTAAGTTCCCACCTTGTACAGTACACTTTCCCCTCCACTCTGGTGAAACACTTCAACCTGTGGTGGAAGCAAGCAACACTAATCTGCAATATACAGTATTTACCCTCCTAAATATTTCCACCAAAGGCAGCAGGGGACTCATTCTTTCATTAATGTATTACAGTCAGTATTGCAGTGCGTGTAAAAGCGTTAAACAGAATCATTTTCTGCATATGTGTGGCCAATTATGCTTTGGCTGGCACTTCCTAAATGTCACCCTGTGTTAAAAGGACAGCTTGATGATGAAAGTTGAAGAGCTGGCCGTTAGCCGCTGCAGGGCTATGACTAACTCCTGGTGTCACAGGCTGATTTTGTGTGTGTGTGTGTGTGTGTGTGTGTGTGTGTGAGACACAGGTGAGACAGCTTACTGGGCCATATGACAGTCAGCACCCAAAATGACTGCATGTCACACCTTTAGACATGCTCATGCTAGTTGCCAGAGAGACACCTCCAAAAATTAAATTGGAGATGCAGTGTAAACAGCAGGAGACACACGGGGTCCTTCTCCAGCCTCACTTGACTCCAGTGATTTGTCAGGCCATGAAATGGTTGCTGTTTAGATTTTACACCTGATGTGTGTAGGAGGCAGTTCCACAGTGGGAGAGTAAACTTCTCCATTTGAAAGACTTTTTTTCAGAATCCTGTGTTAGCTATGGTGTTGTGCTAATAACATCAAAAACTAAACGACAACAAAAAAAAAAACAAAGCTTAAACTTCTTAAATTAACAAGATAAGAATGCAAATAAAGGGGAGTCCAAATAAAGCCAATAGAGAACATGATTTTAACCTGGATTGAAATTTGCAATTATTAACTTCTGTCATTTTAGAAATTAATCAGATTTTCAACTGGGGGCCTGGTGGCTCAGTGGTAAAGCATTGGGTCGGGATGCAGAAAACTGCGGATCCCAACCCACCAGGTGTGGCCCCACCCAGCCAGCACAGACAACCTTGGTGCCGATCCCGAACCCGGGTAAAAAAAAAAACAACAAAAAAACAAATGGGATGCTTGCGGCAGGAAGGGCATCCAGCATAAAACACGTGCCAAATCAACATGCGGAACATGTTCCGCTGTGGCGACCCCTGAAGAGACGAGCCAAAAGCTATTGAATCAGATTTTCAACTAGTGCTGTAAATACACTCAAACATTGAAACAAACATTTCCACTCACATTCAGTGTCTGTCCATGTGCATCCTGCTTTTGCTTATTCTTCTGTGACACAAACCTTGATTTTGCACAGAAGAACACATCAGCCAGGCATGAAGTTACAGTTGTTCTTTCTCTAGAAATTGATGTTTGTGAAAGATGGTTTGGTGGCTGTCATTTGCATAGTAGAATGAAAAGAGTTTGATCCAAGACCCCAAACTGTCAGTTAGGGCTGGGCGATATATGGAATTAATTTGATAATTTGAATATTTAATTTTTGAACAATGTGGAAAAAAGGAAAAAAACCCTCAAAACAAAACATGAATCTAAATCAGAAAATCAAGATTATTACTTGCTCTGCTGTCACTAAACAGCAGCACCATCAGTAATGTCAGCTCTCTCTCCATTTCCTTGGAGACACATGCATTTGTGTTGGCTTCGCTAATCAACAAGCTGGAGTAATGGGCGCAGCAGGTGAAGAAGGAAATAAAAGTTTAAAAAAAAGTCGCAGTTTCTCCATAGAAGAACTAGCCTTCTGTTAGCAACCATTACTGTGCATGTACTGCTGTGCTGTTGTAATCAGGGACATGACAGAGTGTAGATCAGCTCTGTCTGCAAGTGTTCATAGCCTCATATGCTGGTGTTATGGGGGGGTGTTGCTTTCATTGTTACATAGCTGCTGCAAGTGTTATTCTTTACAATGTTTACATAATTAAAAAGAGAACGGCTTTTCTAGTGTTTTTTTATTAATATTCTACATTTGGCCCTGATTACTGGGGAACGCTGGAGTTTAATAAATGTGTTTTGAATCAAGAAGAATCAAGAGATGCATGCAAGTCAATATAATAAGACAATGAAATTTGGCTTGTTCATACTTTGTCTTGAGTTTATACTCGAAAATAAAAAAGATTTTAAAAAATGTAATTTGTCCAGAACACAGAAAAAAGAGATTACATTTTTAGGACATATCGCCCAGCCCTAGATGAACTATCCCAAGGCATCAGCTCCTCATGGTTATACTGCAGCCAAGCTTTGTCTGGTTAGTATTCATGAATGGTAGATTTTGCTATTGGACAAGATCATAATAATGCAACTCAGGGAAAGCAGCAAAATATGATGAGGAGGTAGTATAAACCTGCATGTATATTACAGTATGCTGCTCCGGTCACACTCCTCATCGACCAGTGAGTAGATAACTCAATCTGCTGACTACACCATCCCTGGGCCAGCAGGAGGCCAAATGGTCCAAAACTCAGTTTGAGAAAAAGTGAGAGAAAATGTTATTTAACCTTGTTATGAACACGGCAGAATTTGCTGGCTGTGGTGTTGTGAAATAATATCCTTTATGTTAAATACTGGTAAAGACTGCACACAAAGCATTGAAGTAGGACTTCTTCCCATTTCTGGTCACGTTTGTGTTCTTAATCCATTTCTTCTGTTGTATTTTTTACAGCATTCACCATGATGATCATCTTGGCTCTGATTCGCATTGGTAAAGGCACAGGTGAGGGCCACCCACCTATTGCCTCCTTCTCTGGGGTCCCCAACCTATTTGGAGTGTGTGTTTACTCCTTCATGTGCCAACACTCCCTGCCATCCCTGGTTACACCCATCTCTGACAAAAAGCGCGTTGGCACCCTGGTGTTTGCGGACTATATCATGATCCTGGGTTTCTACGTCCTCCTCTCGTTCACCGCCATCTTCTGCTTTGACAGCTCACTCCTGCATGACATGTACACCCTGAACTTTACGGACAACTGCAACGTGTTGGACATTCCAGTACTGCGCTACTTTCTGGGTCTGTTTCCTGTTTTCACCATCAGCACCAACTTCCCCATCATTGCTGTCACACTTCGCAACAACTGGAAGACACTGTTTCACCGGGACGGAGGTACCTACCCTTGGGTGGTGGATCGTATTGTGTTTCCCTTGATTACACTAGTGCCGCCAATCCTGGTGGCCTTCTGCACCCACAACTTGGAATCCTTGGTGGGCATAACAGGAGCATACGCAGGCACAGGGATCCAGTATGTTGTCCCAGCCTTTCTTGTTTATTACGCCAGGCGCCACCTGGAGCCCGTGATGGGCAGAGATGCAGTTAATAAGCACCAGTCTCCTTTCCGCCACGCCTTCTGGGTGTGGTTCGTTTTACTGTGGGCTGCCTTCTGCCTCATGTTTGTCACAGCTAACATCATCCTAACTGACACAAAGAAATGAGAACTTTTTCTAAGAAGCCTTGTTTGGCCGGTTTCTTTGTTCCTGTACACGGGGCCTTACCTGCTGCTGATTGGACAGTGTGCCTTTTTATGGGACTTTCATTGCATTAAATGAAATGTAATAAAGAGTAAATTATCTTTTTTTTTTTTATAAAGAAAGGGACCAAAGGTCAAGTGCTTTATGTTTTATCAAAAAAGCTGCAAAGGTGCATGACAATAACAAAAGGGAAATTATTGAAGTGATTTATTTGTCAACAAACCTGAAAGTCTGAGGGTTTCACAAGGTTTTGTACTCACTAGTTTTCAAAGATATCTAAATAGTTGAGTGTGCTTTAAATAAGTACATACGTTTCACAAACATGTATAAATTACATTAGGTATATTCAGTGCTACTGATGCGCACTTTGTTTGAGACATACTGACACCTTAAGAGATTTGTTGATTGTCAGCTCCGTTGTTCTTTATTTGTGTGTCTTATTCAAATCCCAAACTTTGGAAAAACTGTTTCAGTGCTATATGATCCACAAGGCCCACTGTTGCCCATAAAAATATATTAAAGCCATCGAAGGAGCAGCAGCAGGGACAAGAGAAAAAGCCTGTCACGTCCAAACTTGTGTCCTGTAGCAAAACTGCTTGGCATCTACTCAGCTTAATAATGAAATTGGAAGAGAAACAGAAGAAGAAAAACGAACACATCAGGGACAAAGGTTCGATCACGGTTGATGTGTGTCCATTCCTCAGCTACAGCTGCCTCCAATCTCCTCGTTCCCCTCATGAACAATGAAGCTCCGTCCATGACAGATCCACTGACAGATAGGCCCTCAGGAAGAGACCTATCTCTGTTTATCACCAGACACTTGTGTCTGTAGTTCACATACAGTGCATGTCTCTCATTTTTTACCGCTCAACGGCCATTTACAATTCTGTCAGCCTCATACTATATCCATCACTTAGCCCAACACCTGACAGCATAATAGGGATTCTGCTCCAGCAGCCAAAGAAGTCATCAGTGGCCAAAAGCTAAGGGTCTTTCTGAACCAGCTCTGTCTTCATACATTAACCACTGTCCTAAAGTTGCACTCTCGCTGACTGATACTAGTTCAGTTAAACAATTTAATTGAATCCTGTGTCTGAATCATTCCATTTGCCACTTCTTACTTTGCCTAGTCTAAAGGTTTGCAATGCATGCATGCTGGTCCTTTCATAGCTCTTGAAATTACACAAATGCAACTGTGACTCATTGCAGAAACGTGGGATTTCTACAGCAAGTGTCGCAATAAAAGTAAAATATAGAGTATTTTTTACGTACAAAACACTGGATAAGTGAATATAGAAGCTTCCAGAAAATGTCTATGGTCCAAAATATTTTCAAAAGTTCTACATATTAACATCATATGTCTATGACTCAAGCCTGAGAGTGTGGTGGTCGAACCCAAAGATTTCTGTCAGGCTCACTCTTTAAACACTCACTGGCCACTTCATTAGGTACACCTGTTCCATGTAATGCCATCCCATTCAGCAGCTCCACCACAAATTTACAAGCTAATTTCTCAGTTTTTAAGTTGAAACTGTCAAGAAAGTGATAATTACCCCCCCCACACACACACACACACACACACACAAACACACACACATACACACAAAACATATTAAATCATTATACATGTGTTTTCAGATGTGCTTTTTATTTTTTGTTTTGGTCTTACCAAACTATAAAATAGACTCAACATTTAGAACTCTGCCATGTCACTTTCAACGTAACTACTTTGTTGTAGTGTCATTATTTTTGTGGGCAACTAAGAATGCAAGACTAATCTAAGGGTGTGAGGGGGTCCAGTGGGTTGTGCAGCACTTAGAGAGGCTGCGTAGCTTTTCATCAACTGCTTTAATGCAGGTTAAATTGAAAGGTAATGTGCTGTGACTCAGGTGTTTTTAAAGAACTGCACTTTGCAGTGTAGCGTGGTAGCACCACTGTACTGCTGAAGGTTAAAATCTACCAGTGAAGTTGTGTCCTCATCAAACTTCATTGAGAATCTGCATCCGACTTTTCAACCGGTATAAATACAGTCACAGATTCTCACAATTCTGGCATAAATAGTCTTTATTATTTAAACAAAGACTGCTGTTGAGCATCTCTGTATATACCATATGTACTTGTCAGCATTTGTCTCAGTCGGCTGGAAATTAATCAGAAATCTGCAGTCACTGTATGCAGTAATAAACACACATCCAATTCACCCACATCATTTATGCTCATGTTCCCACTTTTGTGCTGTTTGGTTTTCATCCTCCCAAATCCTAATGTATATTTTTTTTTTACCCAAAAATGAAACATTTTGTTTAAAAGCACAAACACTTTAACCTTAGAGACATATTTATATTTCATCTTGAGACATTGATATGACTGTATGCCTATGTGTGAGTGAACCATTAGATGATGAGAATGGAAAATGTGGTTCTGATGACTCAAGTTTGGAGTTGTGAAGTGTGCCTTTTTAAACAGGTGATTTAATTTTTTGTTTTAACCTTATCGACTCTATTCATCTTGTGAGAAGCAGCTTCCCTCAACGCATCTTCATGCATCCCCCCACCCCCCTATACTCACCAGCTTTTCTTTTTCAACAACGATTTTCCTTCAGTTTACAATCAAAAAGATTTTTTTTTTGACTCAATGTTTTATTCATGCTTCTGGCATTTGTTTACAATCATTTTGCCAGCCTGTGATTCAGCATTTAAAATGGATGTTTACTGCTTTAATGGATGTTCTGTTTGATTTTTACTATTCACAAGAAAATAAAATCTGGACATTCATTTGAAACCCCAGTCCCTTAAATATTATGACGATTCGGGTTATTTTGTTTTATTTTGTAATTTTATTTTTGTAATATGTTATCTGAAAGGCTTGTTATGAATGTTTTTTATTTTCCCATAACAGGCCATAGCATTGCAAGGCATCATTGCACTATATGGCCAGAGGCATGGGGACAGAACAGAGTACATCCTATTGCTACAGCGTTACAGATGTTTGTCTTTCAGTCAGTATCACAATTATGCTGTTTTTACCAGTGTAGTGTGAAAACTGTAGTTGACTGGACTAGTAGTAAAGTTAGGTGCCTTGCTCTGCACTGTAACATCAGTATTGGCCCTAATTATTCTGTGGCTAAATAGGAGCACATTTCTTCACTCAGGTTCCAAAAGCTAGTGGAGGCTGTAGAGTGTGTATTTTGTAGATTAAATACTTAATTCAGATGTGGTTATTGTTGCATAATATACTGCCTCAATACAAATAATGACTAAAAAGATACAGTATTATGGATATTGAGTTTGGCCAGTAGCTTATCCTAAGCTTAACTAATGTGCTGTATCAGATTTTCTTTTTCATGAAAGTAGGGCCTGTGGTTTGTAATGTTAGTGAATATTAGAAAACCTTTAAACCACTGAAACCTGTTCACTGGCGTAATTTTCAAGATTTACTCCAGTTCTTATCAAGTTATTCAAATTGCTATGATCAGCAATGTAGCAATGCCCAGATTCCACTGAAACCACTAAATAGTACTTGCATAACCAGCTTGCAGGATGGCAAAAACTACAAAAACATGACACCGGGTGCAAAAATAAAAAGTGTTTAAATGGTGTGATTTCTCAACTTGGCCTATTCAAATCCACTTCTTCCCTCCAGGCAATAAAAATGTAAGATTGACTTCTGCGAATTGAATGTATGAATCAGAGCTGCTGGCTGTTACTTTAGTTATAACACATTCTTGCACTCAGCCATACTTCTCCAGGATTTCACAGACTCACAGCAAGCAGTATTTGTATCTGCTCTCCAGGTAATTGGCATCTTTTTTTTTTTTTTTTACACCTTTCACCTCAATCATCCCTGAAGCATGAAGTTTTTCATTGACATAGCAGATCCCTCTTTTTATTATCAAACCAAACCTCCCCCGCTGAATTTCAATCTCAGCCAAGTTGCTCCAGTGTAATTCAATTTACCTTCTGCCCTTTTATGTATGTGGGGTGTGTCTGAGTGTTTCAGGGTAGAGTTTTAATTGGAAATGCAAGCTTGGCATAGCTTAATTAATTCACGAGTTTAATTGCTGCATGATTTGTGCAGTCATGTTACCAAGGCTGGAAGAGCAAGCAAGTAAAGGCTTCTGCTTTGCAAATATTTGATCTCCCATGGTGAAATGTGAGAAAGTTTTTTATAAATTGCTGATTCAGTTGCTGATCATCTATCAAAAGCTTCAACCACGGAAATGCTTTAGTGATACAGGGTTAGATTATCGGCAGAGTTTAAGTGACGTCGATGAAGGATGTTCTGGATGTTTCCTTTTCTTCTATTTCCATATAGTTTCACTATATGATGTGACTACATAGGCAAAAGTTATGTATGTTTGTACTATTCACATTTCTACAGGGATCCACAGTTTTCAGGCTTAATTCATGTGAAAAACAAGCTGTTAGTTTAGAATGCAGCAAGGAACCTTAAACATTTTCGAGTTATTTCATGCTACTCATGTGTTGTTGACATGTTAACTTTTACATTTATGTGTGAAACATAAAAGTATTCCTTATGAGTCAAATGTCCACCGGGACTGATCTTACATGTACATGATTTGATTGTTGTGGTGTGTTGTATTAACCTCAGACTAAGTTGGAAATTATGCGACACCCAACTTAATTACATTCCAGTAGACCAGCAGTGCACTGCACTGTGTACTATAAACAGAAGTTTGATACGACTGTGTATGACTTTTTTTAATGAGACACAGATATAAGAAATGTACATTTTTATATAAATGTATTTATTCATATTAAGAAATAACCACTACATTTTTACAGCTGTCACACTGTTGGGATTTTGACAGGGAACTTGGACATTTCAGCTTCCAAGTTCATCATTAATACTGTTGAACCAATCTATAGGAATGTGCAGCTGTTGTATTATGTACTTTGGAGATGATTAATAGGAGCGGAAAGAAGAAAAAAAAAACAGTTCTGACACATACAGTTGTATTCATTTTGACTTGTTTTCAATCCTTGCTTGTCATATTATACGTGACCCCCCAGTAATTCACCAAAATAAACGACATGTTGTATAATTCCGGGGGGGGGGTCCCGTCACAAAAGCTATGGGCCTTTGTATCTGTATTATAAGTGGGGACATTTTATTCATGCAACAACCTCATTTTCCTACTAAAAGGCAGAAAGTTTAATTTTAGCTTTGTTCCAGATAGTGTGACCGGTAGGATGGTCATAGAACTCCCAAGTCTGTCCTTGGGAGGAGACATTATCACACTGTACCATCTGCAGTCTTTTCACACTCTCAGCTGTGTTTTTTTTTTTACTAGATTTATTTATTCTGGCTGCTTCAGGTGCTACTGTGAGACCTGCTCACCCCCACAGGTAAGTCCCAGCGGTGGAGGAGATTATGGCTCTATCAACCGGCTTTATTAAATGTCAGCAGCAGTAGACAGGAAACTGAGGCCACTGCAGGCCCGAGTCACAGACGGAGCGGAGGGAAATCAAGCCCAGCGTCTCATTTCAGGCTGGTCATTAGCGGCTTGCATGTTTCCTCTGCTGTCTGCTGTACGACCATCATGGCTGAGAGGTTGTGCTCACCTTGGCACTGTCTGACTAATGAGAGTAATTCAGGTAGTGGCGGTAAACAGTCACTACAAGCGGAAACAGGAATGCATTAAAGCAATGGTAGGGGCTCGTTTAGTGAATCTTGGCACTAAGTAACCGAAGGAAAGAGTGGGATCGAAATGAGGAATTCAAAGTAGCAATCTTCCTCAGCTGCCAACTGCCTTTGTTAGCTTCCAACATCGTTCACATTTAATATTTCCCTGCCTGAGGTTTGTAGCACATTTGGAGCTCATTACCAGCCAGGTGGAGTCTCATCTCGTGATGACAGATGGCTTTCTTTTAATTCCAGACAGATGCTTCCCTTTTTCTAATGACCTCTCCTTTTTCTCCATCCTTTCTCGTCGCTGTGAAGTTCATTAGCACAAACGGGGCTTAGTAGGATTCTTGGGGACATATTAGGGTCAGTATTTCACAGGTTGTAGTCACTCCTGTCCGAGCTGCTCTGACAGCCTGGTCATCAAGCAGGACGGAGGCCTTTGTCTGTCCTTGGTGATGGGAGACAGACTTCTGCAGCCACCACTGAAGTCACTGAATGGAGCCTTTCAGTGTGGTTCCTGACTTTTTCCATTCATTAGCACATCACACGTTAGTCCCTCTAGAAATTCAATATATTGCAATTGAAAGAAGTAACGCAAATTCACCCACTCCCTATAAATCCAGCACAAAATTTCAATTTTGTCCAATTTACTGTCTGTACTGTCTTTGAGCCACTGATGAGCGCTTACTAACACTATGTGGTGTTACTTTCCTTCTGGAACTTTGAAGACATTCTTACTGAGTTGATTTGTAATGAATTACACAAAAAAGAGCAGCTATTTCTGCATTTTCAGAAATAAAACATCACAACATGCATCACAATTTTTCCTTTTGAAAAGTTGGTACAAAATTATGCAATTTTGACTGCAACAGTTCAAAACCCATCAGCAAAGTCCTGGTGCTACTGATATAATAAAACCATAAGTGAATGGCTGATATCGTGATATTCTCACTTGAAACACTCTCAGGACCAACTTTGCAAACCTATTCCTAGTAGGGATGACAAAGTTCTCCAGATGTTTTTTTTTCCCTCAAACACGTTTTGGAGTGTAATGAACCAATCTCACAAATGAGATTTCATATGTATTTTTTAACATTGAGTATTTTAGAAAATGACCTATGAGCATTTTGTATGATTTCCTTTCATCTTTAGAAACCTTGAAGATTTGGCCTTGGGCATGGTGGTTTTATCTCCTTACAGCACATCTTAAATCCTGATTATGTATTCTGTCCCGTTATTCTCTTCTCCTCCTCCCTGATAAATTGACAGAAGCTGTAGTTGAATATTCTGCCTGCGTTGTGTCTGAGAAAAGTGTCAGTGCATGATTCGTAACCATTACTCTTAACGTGTTGTTTACATGCAGGAGACATACACGTCCATCTTTGACCCCATTAACACAGCAGTCGTTCATCACTCAGCATTTTCCGCTGCGTCTTTGAAAATTGTCAGTTTGCAGATTCTGGGTTTTATCTTTAATTTTACTCCCTGACTTTCTTACTAATTGTAATTAATGTACATTAATGTACTATTACAACACTTTCTTCGTCATGTAATACTCTAAATGCTGCCTCATCTCTTCATTATTTTATGTTTTTATCCTCCCAGTATTGTGTCTTTACACCTTCCACTGAACCCTGTTGAGCACATGTCCAAATACACACGGCCTGTTAACAGCTCCTTAATTCTTTTTCTAAGGTGTTGAAATTAACTTCTCAGCTGGCAGCAGGTAAAAATGAAAAAACAAACTCTTTGGTTTTCTATCTCCGCACTACTGACAGGCTTCAGGATGGCATCTTGTGCACCTCAGCTCTCTATTAGACCTGTTAGATCAACAAGCTGCTGTTTGCTGTCAGCTCACCACTTCATTGAGAAACCTTTCACTGCACCTGGAGACTGTGGCACCTGTCTGGTTAACAGGCTCGGCGCATGACTCAATGTACAGCACTGCTTCATGGTTCTCTGCCACTCATAACTGCGTGACTCAGTCTTGTACACTGCTGAACCCTAACATGGAGCTTCAGTTCAGCAACTGATCTCCTGAATACTTTCTGAATTTATTGTGTTACTGGATGGCAGCGGTAATATATTAAAGCCTTTTTCCACATTCATACTGCAAACTGATTCTAAGCAAGGGCTGACTCTGCACTATGTTCTTAGCACTGAGCAGTTGTACAAAAAAGTCCCTATGCACTGTTAAGGTTTGGTTTCTCATTCTGCTGTTGAGGATCGTACAAAACATGCAGTTATACATTAAAAACAAACTGCACGGTGGTGGAGTGGGTACCACTGCAGCCTTAGAGCTAGTAAGGCTGCAGGTTCGCACCCCGGCCAGCTGTGGCCTTTCTGTGTAAACTGTCCTTGGGTTAGTTTTCTTTGGGTACTCAAGTTTCCTCCCACAGTCCAAAAATACGCTGATGAAAATTTCCCATAGTTGTTATTACGAATGGTTGTCTGTCTGTGTGTGTTTCTGTGTTGGCCCTGAGACCTGTCCAGGATGTACCCTGCCTCTCATCTAATAACATCCCTGCAACCCTGAACAGGATAAGTGGTTACAGATAAAGGATGGATTTATGGTACCTTAGGCTAGTTAACTGTTTTCCAAGGATAATTTGAGGATTTTCACACTTTATTTCCAAGGTGGGATTTACTGTTCGTTGCCTTAACCTGTTTTTTAAGGAACTAAATACACTAAGGTCAAGTTATTGGGCCCAGAACCAATTGTGCTTCTCCCAGTGAACTTAGTCGAGGTGCTCTGCCAATAAATAATCAATAAGTCACTGCTCCTCTTAAACAATAATGGAGAGAAGAAGAGGGAATGTTCTGACATTAAGCAAAGAAAAATATATCGACCAAACTCTTTTTTTTAAGTTTCTTTCTTTTTTCTTTTTTGTAAACACATACTAGGTTTAGCTCAGGAGCTTCTGTCTTTAAATAACTTCATTTGAACTTCCTTGAAATGAAAATATTTACACCTTATAAAAAAACTCATAATGTGAACATGTTCGCAAACCGTCGCCTATTTACACATCCAGCAGACATGGAACAAGATTAGCATTTATATGGAGTTTTGTTTGTTTCATTCACTCACACTTGACTACAGCACTGTCTCAGAGTTTAGCTAGAGAAGAGAAGGCAAATCAACTGAAAACATTAATGCAGTGATGTTTCTCTGTCAGCAGGAAGATTTAGATTATTGACTGATTATTGATCATTGACCTTTAAACATGTCATAGTCACAGGGTCATTAAAACAAAAACAAGTCTGTTCATTTCTTAGGAATAAATCGAATTGTATTGTGAGTTTATGTGAAATTTCAGCCTGATGGTTGGTGTTGATGTTGGTGGAGGGGTCAGGGTAATCAGAAACATGATCTGCACAGAAGTTATATTTAGTAAACATGTCTTAATAAAGCTACAATCTGCAAATGTTGGGAATAAAGCTATCTGTTGGAAGAGGCTAAATCTTCTCTGTGAGGGCTGAGCTGGATCAACAGCATCTTTCCACGTTAGGCTAAGCTATGGAGCAAATATTTACTTAAAATATTCAAAGAAGTTACATAATGTAGCTTTAACGCTTCTAGCTGAATGTCTGTGGGAACAAGGTGCGGCAGTCTTCACCTCCTCACTGCAGAGCTTCACAGGCACCGAGGTGCTGCTGCTGCAGTCAGTGGACATGCTGCTGGTACTTTCCCTTTCTGTCACATCGTCAGCGGCACACTCTGCTTTGTGACCGAAATACTGTTTCCTCAAGGTTCTCCTTACCTTTTTTGTATTTCCATGACTGCATTTATTCTGGCCTCACTCCCACGGTTTCACATTGACACCTGCAAGCTGCCCAGGACCACCCCAGTCTAACCTGAGGCTGCTGAGCAGCTCCACTGGAGCAGTCGGGGGTTCGGGGCCTTTGCTTAAAGGCACCACAGTGCTGTTGATGAGAGAGGAGACAAGTGCTGCTTTTTCCACTTGTCCCACCCAGATTTTGTCCTGCTGGTCCTGGGATTTAACAGTCAACCTTCCAGTCACAAGTTCACGGAGAGTGAATTGATCCTGCTAACAGGTAGTGCGTGTATCAAAGCGTGATATATATCATAAGCTCCACTGATGCTCATGAACTAATAAAACCACATCAATGAGCCACACTGGGAGATATGGTCTTTCATTACCACAAACACAGACACACAGTGTAGTTTATTCTGACTCAATCACACTTACACTGTCTAGTTGCCCTCAAAACACTAAAACACCATATGTGGATTAATCTGCCTGTGAAATTAGTCCTCAACAACTGTTTCCTGCAAGCTACAGTGTTTGGCTGGTCAGTGTGTTTCAGACCAATGGATGTTAATCTTAGCTCTGTGCTTGTTGTCTTCATTCCATTGTCCACCACATACTATAAATGTGACCACTGAGCTTTGTACACCAGGCCTTAATGGAGTTTTTCTTTCTCACATGAGTTTGGACATTGTAAATTTAAACAGGAACAGTGAAACACATAAAGCCTTTTTACTATCTGTTCCCAAGTGCTAAATTACGCAAACAGTATAATTTCACAGCTAAATCATTTACCCCACAGTTCTGGACATCACTGTTACAGTTTATTGTCATGTTTATTACTCTACTGTGTACAGTTTGGTTTCATAGTAGACTTTCAGCTCACTGTGGTCTAAATAATGTTTCATATTTTTCCACTTGGAAGAAACACATCTCCAGGGGAAAACAGTAAACAACATCATTTTATGGAATTCTTTGGTAGGATAAAGGTCAGAGTAGAAGGCACAAGGTGTTGGCTTATGTGCAGCTTCGGGGCAAATATCTGGATCACTTTCAACCTTCAAAAACCTATTAGTGTGTCAGAAAGATTTAGGCATTTTCCTGCCTTTTTCGTACCGGGTGGGGCTGATGTGCAGTATCTCATAAATGCAGTGGAGGGGAGTTTTGTTCCAAATGACTTGCATTTTTCTTGTGAAGACTCATGAATTGTGAATTAGTCAAAAGTCCTTGACTAAATTTAGGACTTGGACCTGTTCTAAGTGAGACACAGAATTGACGAGTCTGTCACAGCCAAAAATCCCACAACCCTACTGCTGCTTATGGAGACTGTGGGTTGTGTTTTATCTCTTGTTTTAGTTGATCTTCTCTTTATGAAAAATCAAAATATGAAACAGCTGCATCAATGAAATGAGGTGCGCTGCTGGTGCCAGGCTGTGAACGTGACCTGTGGGACAGGATGTTTCCCTTAGTCCTATCTGAAGCTTCCTCATCCAGCACCAGCGGATGCTGTCAAACTCACAAATCACAGACTTACATGTATATATATTTATTGTATATATTTAAGATGTAAGTAGCACCAAAAGAAACACAATACAACAATATAGTAATTTTGACTTGATCTTTCTCTATTTTGTCTTCATTATCATTTTAAAAAGTAACATACATGACATGCATGATAAAATACAAAAAATATAACATGCATCTATGTTGGTTTCCATTGCCAACCATTATGCAAGTTAATATCAAACAATGTGGCTGTTGCAGCTGTTTTTACTGCTGTGACAATATTCACCTTACGAAGATTGATTAACTCACTAACAGTCAAATTAAGCCAAAATGTAATAATTTAGGTCAGAGGTAAAGAATAATAGTCTAAAGAAAAGGGTTGTGTGTGTTTTGATTGTAAACGTCCAGAAAGGTCAAGTGTCCTCTACATTACCAAACATGTTTGTGGTCTGTTTGAGTTTGTTTTCTTACGTTGCAATAATGAGTTCTCAGTGACACTGTTTTTGGTGTTTAGGTGGTGAATTAATAGTTTACTACCCAATTGTTAGTTTTTTAAATTGAATATAGGACATCCAGCCCTACAAAACAAACCACCAATATATCAACTAGCTAGCAAAAGCCAATTTAATCTACAATTTAAATGAAGAAATTTTATTTGTATCACATTATTTTACATCAGTCCCTCTTCTTTTTTTTTACCGGGCTCCTTATCACAGTTTGGGGAGTCAGGATTCAATGGAGATTGACTGTTTTCCTTCATCTCATCTCTGCCTAGTGTAGTTCTGCTGCTACTGCTGCAACAGTCCTGATGATTCAAAGTGATGGACAATATGATTCCTCTTTGCAACTCAACTCCAAATTCATGATATGGGCTATAGGATATTTACAGGAGTCAGTACATTACTCTAGGTGTTAAAATCCAGATTTGAGACAGGTTTAGTCCTTTTACTGTATGTTATAGACAAATGTATACTCCTGCTCTAAAGAACTCACTGTCAACAGGTCAAAAATATATAAATGTATATATTCCTGCACGTGTTGACATTTTAGTGATACTTAATGGTGGACACAAAAATATTTTTCCTGTTTCCCCATAAATCCTGAATTAATCAGGAAGAGGCTGTTACTAATGAAGTCTTGTTATAAATTACTTTAACCAAAGTAAAAGTCGTTTCTGTTTAACACCCAATAAAATGACACTGTCAAACCTCTGCTGCACATCTGCATGCACATGAAGTGCTGCTGTGAGTCCGGGTCTGTTTCTGTCATTAGACGTATCATGAATCGACTTGTTAAAATTCTCATCCACGCGTCTTGGTCTGTTCACTGGGGTGAAATCAGTGCCACCCCCGTGGGAAAGCTGTTGGGAGGTTACCAATGTTAATTATTTATTATTTAACTGACCTCCTAAGGGCACCAAAGGTGGCCACTAATCATCATTCACCACGTCTTATTCCCTCATTGCGAGCCTGGAGTCATGCCTACGTCTGGACGGCAGATCGAGGACCAGCTCTGACTGCGTGAAATCACACAAATCAGCTATTCTGACCATAAAGCTGTGAAGACAATTGTGTCGGTATCCTGAAATGTGAAATGTGAAAGCTTTTAAATAATTGAACGGCAGTACTGCCAGAAATGATTTTCAGTTTTCAGTTCTGTCTATTTGAATCTTATCTGTTCTCAACACTGTTTATGAATAATATATTCAAAACTGGAAATAACCTAGTACTACATTATACTACATTAAACTACCTACATTGGTGCAGCACAGAAGTGGAGCGGTTAGTGCTGCTGCCTCACGGGTTCTTGGTTCAAATCCACCTGCTGGATGTGGCCTTTCTGTGTGTGGTTTGAAATAGCCTGTGGGTGTGAATGTGAGAGGGAATGGTTTTCTGTCTCTGTGGTACAGGTGATGGACGATGTACATTGTATTGTTCTACTAACATTTTTCTTTTACCGAAACAAATGTAGTTATGATACATTCATTTATACAATGAGAACAAATCCAAATCTCCATGAAGTTGTCTCACTCTTCACCACATTTTTAACGATGTTTAGTTTTTTTGTTGTAATGTAACTAAATACATTTACCCAATTACAGTAATGTACTTTAGTGCAATTCTAAAGTATCTATACTTAAACATTTTCACAGCAATAGTTAGGATTTCACATACAAATTATGTGTTTATAATTATGACAAAACAAGTACAGTAATGAATAAGAAATAAGATTCAAAGGTCATTCGTGGTAAAGGTGGAGCTAATGTTAACAACTTTATGTGCTGACAAACGGTTAGCTCATAATTTTATTCATTAAATGCATTAAGTCATTTATTAAAACATAATCTATATATTAAAAATCAAATAATTTTTTTAATAATAAAACCAACAAGTGGTATTAATGTTGTGGCTTATCTGTGTATTTTCCTCTGCAAACTCAAAATCAATGGTTCATTTTCATCACCTACCCCCTTTTCCTGGAGCTTGCATCAGCCTGGCATGGGCACGTCCACTGAGGATTAAGTGACAAAGTCAGGACTGATGTGGCTGGACAGTGGGGCATGTGGGTCGTAGAGTCACCTCCACGCTTTTCATTAGGAGCTAACTTTGAAATGCAAAACGGTGAAACTGACAACAGCTTAAATCCTGCAGAGTGACGCTGGTCAAACAGCTGAAGTGGGAAGACATTCAGGTGGGACACGAGGCAAATGTAGTCACTGCTGAATGTCAGTGAACCATACAACACTACGGTATGTTACGCAAGTTATGACAAAGGAAACTGAGTGTAGTTATGGTCTGACAACCACTAAATACATTTACCACATTATGTGGAGATATTCTTACTGTACCAGCTACATACGTTTCCAGACCTTCCCTGGTGAAAGGTCTCCTCTGAGCAAATCCACGCAGTAGCCGTGGGTCCTGTCCGCCGCTGCTGACATAGCATCTATTGATTCACAGTTTCAGTTGCAGTGCTATTACAGAAAGCAGATTGTTGTTCAAACTTATTCTGCTTTTCTGTAAATTACCTTAACGTTAATCCTCACAAAGCCCAGTGAGGTTAAAGGTGGGAAGAACTCAGGGGTGTTTGTTATATGCAGTTGTAAAGGTCTGGAAAATAGTGCAAATTGTCGCTGTAATCTTGGGCACAGTCGATAGTTTGAACGGTTTCCACATAGTTTAGAGCAACTCTCAGTAACACACACGTACAGAAGAGAGTGGCCTTTGATGCCACCCTGAACTTGCATGTCTGCGATCCCAATTAAACTCTTGTTGCTTGGATTTTCTCAGGCTTGATGCTCAATCTGTTGCTGCATCTTTGAAATTTTACACGACCATCATTTGGGATTCAGGCTGCAGCTCAAATGAATTGATGACACCCCCTCCCTCCCAGATCCCGTCATCCCCCTTTCATCTGAAGCCATCTGTCTCTCCTGTCTTCTTCCTCCACTTCTTAGGCTCACATGTGCAGCCGAACCGTTGTTTGTTGTTACAAATCACCTCCTCTGAGGGCTTCAGTCACAGGAGGAAGTCCATTCTATAGCTCAAGGTCAGTTTCCTCTTTAAGCGGTTGTCATTGCTGATGATTAGTGCAACATCACTCAACACATTGCTATATATGTCGTTTGGTGTAAATAGGCTGAAGTGAATCTATACATAATTCATATGATGTTTAACATTTGGCTTTTCTAAATCTGATGCTTAGTAAATTCCTGGGTACAATTTTTTCTTGGCATTTACCGTAGGGCTTTTTCCTGTGGTAGCTTGTTTAGATTAAACAGACGAAACACTGGCTTAATTAGATTAGGTTGGTCTGAGCAGTGATACAGTAGCCATGACAGCAGAACTTGCATCACATGTATTATGTACCCTTTTAGTTTTAGTATATTTACAGCATAACTATTCTCATAGTTGTACTTCTTACTTTGTGACAATATCATTCCAATCTCTTATTATTATTATCCTATTTTCTGTATTGTGTTAGAAGTCAGCATCATATATTTTGTGACTTCTGTTTAACACATTTCATGTGTTGCTGTTATCTTGAACTGAGAATCTTTTCTGGATAAATAAAACACAGTATTTTGAGCTGATTTCTTACTCTGGATTAAAGTGCTCAAAGTCATGAGTGTGTGACAACATCTGCATTAGAGCTCTGCCACTACCTGTAATGATTTCACTCATTATCACAAGGAGAAAGACCACGATTCCAAGCAAATTTGTTCATGTTTGTTTTTTAATGCAAACATGAAATAAGCATCTTTAGACAGAGATCGTATATTGTAATTACATTAATGCAGTTTTATTTTCCATGTGAGGGTAACCGTTAACATGTTCGACATGACGCATACATTCTGACTCACATGACAATATTACCACCCTTAAACATAAGGCCACGCATGAAGGAGGGTCCACAATGTGAACTTTCAATCCTCTACACGATCAATCACTCAAATAAAATCACGGCAACTCTTAAGTATGTTCAGCCAGTTGTCACACACTTTCCATCATTCAGCCAATCACTTTATGCGGCTTTTACTCTAAGCATAAGAGCTGATGTGGTACCTACACTGGAATTGCACCTAATGGTGCGACATAAAATGGTGCAATAATCTCATCTTGAACGGAAAAAATAGACAAAAAAAAGAACAGATCTCAAAGTGATAAAAGTTATTCTGTCAGACCAACAGTCCTAAAACCTAAACATACTAAATGAAGGGGAAAAACAGATGTTCTTCTGTTCATTGATTAGTCAGTCAATGCTTTCAGTGCTATCTTAATTTCCCTGACTGAGTCTAACTTAGTGTTCATCTACAGGCCTGTAATCATTTTCACTTCAATGTAGCTTTTCCTCTTTTTTTCTTACCTCACTGCCTCGTCCTTGGTCTAGGACAGTCCTGCCAAAGCTCTAGTGTGTGGGGTCAAATTGATAGCAGGCTTTGGATGTCATATCTAATTACACTCCAGGTGCCTCTTTTTTCCTCTCACCCATCCCATGAGCACCATCTCTTACATGACTTTGGTCCATTAACGCCAGCGCCGGCCCCTAATTTGTTTTCATCCAAATAATTTGTCAATAAGTGTGTTTAATCATGCCCCACATGTACAGAATATTTGTATTATCTTCATTTTGTGTCCATCAAATGGCCACTGTAGATACAGCTGCCACATGTGTCAAACTTTCTGTTGTCGTACAGCAAGTGGACAATTCTAATTCTAAAATTGGCAGTGTTTTAGTTTTTGTTTAATTTTGAGACAATGTTTCCATGATTATAGGCAGAAAATCGGCATTGCATTTGGTGGCCATCAACTGCTGAAACTACAACTGCTACAGACACGTTAAGCAGGGTAGCTGACTAATCAACAACTAACTTTGTTTTACCACATGAATTCATTGTTGACACCAGGCTTATAGGCCTTTGGGCCCAAGAGGTAAGGGACTCTGAAGTTACTGTTCTTATTTATTGCTTAATAGAGTTCAGGTAAAAGTAAGAAAATGACCACAGCATGCAGGTGCAACATGATCAAAAATGTACACAGAACTTCCAAATATAGATCCAAAAAAAAAAGAACAACAGACATATTTCCTAAATACATAAGAAATTCACCAAAACCAGATACAAAACACTCAAAAATAAAAAAAAAACAGACACAGCACACAAACATAAAAATACCAAAAAGAATAAAAGGGCGGGGGCCCCCACGTTCTTACAATCCCTCCATGTTTTAAGAATCACATTTGACTCCTCAGCTTACAGTGTCGCAGAGTAAAGACTTTGATCACACTGTAGCATGGATACACACACGAGACGTAAACTACAGCCATGGGTCTGAGCACGGAGACATGGTCCACACATGTGCACTAATAACAAGAAGACAACCTCACAGCAACAGAAAAAAGGTCTCCTGCGTTTACTGTGTTTGGCTGAACAACAAGTTGGAAAAAAACATAGTGTATTAAGAATATGACACTAAGAAAATTGCCAATAGTTACAGTTGATGAAACAGGAGCTTTTGCAAAACACGATCAACATACTTACAAATTGCTGCAAGTAAACATTCACACGTTGGCCTCATGCTTTACATCATGTAGACCTGTGTAAACTGATAACATCCAGGACCAGCAATGGCTGGTCATGAACAGGCCTTTGCTTTTTGTTATTCTCTAACTGTAAGTAATAACTACTTGTAAAAACATTTACATATTTGTGTTTTTCATTTTGGACAGGCTCCAATTATCTCCCGAGACCTGTGTCTGCTCTCACATTAGCTCCATGTGAGCTGCTTCAACACGGAGTCGAGTGCCTAGTTAATCTGCAACTCGACAAGCGTTGAGAGCTTTTAAAAAAACAGCCGGTTGTGTTTTTTTAATCTATTAATTGAGTGGTCACACAATGCAGTGTCTCATCTCTGCACTGCTGTCTCTCACTGGTCTATCTGCTCTGTCAGCCACTTCAAGCCTCCACATGAAAGACTGCATGGGACACTAAGTCACATTTATGAGCCGATTCTTTGCTTTTCATTGCTGCATAACGTAAAGCTGCAGGTTAAAAAAATGAGAATGGAAACTGAACAAAGTATTACTTTAAATGAAATGGTTTTAATTTTTATGTTAATGTAAAAAAAAAAAAAAAAAGACTTTTTCCTGTCCCACAACTTTTAAAAATCGTGCAAATTACCTAATTTGTCTGATTGGAAGGTGTGAAGTCAATCATCCAGGGGGATGTGCTGTAGATAGCAGGCTAAAAAGTAAAACTGGTAAACGAGAGTGAAATATCACTTTCATATCCCATCCAAACAGCCATAATCCACATGTTTGTCTGTTTGATAAACAGTACTGCCCTTGCTGTTTTAGTAATCTGAGCCAGTTTGTCTGTTGCTCTCCAAGGACCAAAGGATACGTCTGTTTTTACAGCCTATATTTATGGAGACACGACACAAGATTTGTCTGTCTGAAACGTTGCTCCTGCCTCTAAAATTCTCCTGAGATTTACACTTGTCCTTCTCATCTGGCTTTGTTTCTGTTACAGGCAACTACCATTTCTCTCTCGAGGGAAGCTGGGAACTGCATGTTTAAGTGTGACTGATGTGACTTCACATGTGTGAGGCAGTGGGCGAACTGTGCAGATCAGCTGCAGTGTTTGACGCGATCTGGGTTTAGTCTTAGTTTTATGAATTCCACTTGTTTAGATTCATATCCTAACTGGTGTTTGATGCTATCTTGGTCTGGCAAATCAAACAGGGAGATAGTGGGGAGTGGGGAGGTGGGCGGGTTGGCAAAAAAGTGTGGGAACATTTTTTAAGATTAGAGAGTAAATTCTATATGATAAATTAAAAGTAATGTCAGGTTGTTTCAGGGTTCCTTTTTTTATGTCTATGTATTTTTATTTGTTTGCATGTATTATGCTTTTTTGTGTTGATTGCGTGCTAACTTCTTGAATCTTCGGAATTGCCGTAGACACTATGGCAGCAGGTGAACAGCAGACTGTAAAAGTTGAGCAGCACATCAGAGGACAAAGGAGCCCAGACACAGTGCCAAGAGAGATTTAGCCGAGTGGGAGCAGAGAAGCCATCAGACTACTCCGGCCATGTTGAGTGAAGTTGAGTAACTCACGATGTGGGTGCTGTAGATGTGGGAGCCCTATAGAGAACCAAAGTGATGATGATGATGAGAAAGCTCTGTGCAGATACTTCGTTTTCTGTCTTACTTGAACCCAACTTGCTCTAATGTCACGCACATGTAGGTGAAAAGGTGCTGCAGTTGCACTCCACTGACATGGCATGATGGGAAATCACTGGCTCTCACCTGATCAAACAGCTGATTAGTTCAGATGTTCAGGTCAACAACATGAAATTTTAATGAAATGTTTCCTCTTTTGTTAGATTTTTTGAAAACACAATAAACATTGTGATAGACCAGACACTGAATACATGAGCTGTGTTACAGAAAGTTCACATGTTGTACTGCTACAGTAAAAATCTAGTTCTGCGAAACAAAAATTAAAGGGCGACTTCACCCATTTTTAACTTGCACTCCAGGGTTTTAGTTTAGGGTAAATGTGCTTTAGTGACATTTGATGCTTTCCAAAACATGATCGGCTTATCGCCATCAGTTGCACCTTCAGGTCATAAGACTGCACGGGAATTTTTCAGTGCTGGAAAGCTACAATATTAAACATTGTCTATCATTATGATCTCTCTACATAAATCCAATAACTAACCAAGAAGTGTTTTTGCTCAGCTTACTGTGATGATGGTGCACCATACAATACATTCTTCCCCAGACTGTTTTCCTTCTGTATATAGAAACCCATTTGTTTCTGATCCTGTCCGTCCTTCTGTTCTCTGAGGAGAATAATAATCCACATCACTTCACTGACACTCTGACAGACATACACTACAAGCTGTAAATCCACCAAAATGTTCTGCTAATAGCCAGTGGAGGAAAGTCATTAAAGCTGTAACGGCTCATCGCTCCACTAAGTGACCAAAGTCATACGGGAAAAAATGCATTCTGTGTTTCCATTTACTTTTTAAGGGCATACAAAAAAAAATTTGTATTTCAAAACAAAAAAAAGTTTGTATTTCCCATGAAACACAACTAACCTCTTTTTCAACGCCGTAGTTCCTCGGCCGGCTGTAACGCTGATCTACACATGGCATTTGCGGCATCGTGTGACAGCTGTGCGCCTCACTCTGGGATACTGTGGTGCTAAGTGGGATCCATTAAGGTTATGATTAGTTTCATCAGTTGGTTCAACCAGGTAGCTTTATGCTGTAATGATCAATGGTAATGTTTGCTTGGATGCCAATGTGCACAGTAATTATGGGATATTTTCTCAGCATGTTATGGATGAGCACATTACTGCTTGTCTTGCTGGTGTTCCTCATCCATTCCCACGCAGGCCTTAGTGTGTTCACCCTGACCACACCACCTTTTGCATTGCTCAGCCTCGAAGGACAAGCCTGGCCCGTCAAGCAGCATCGCCTCCCAACGAGCCACTGGGCTCGGACCAGTCAAGCAAATTGAACCTGACAATTAATCAGCGGCCTTTCAGCTGTCATACACCGACACCGTTAAGCACAAGCTGTGAAACTTACTCGACTGTTTAAAGCATTTGTTAGTCCTGAGCTGAGGAGACTGGTGGGTATAAAATGATCAGAGGAGGTGTTTCTCTGATCAGAGGGTCTTTCCAGTGAACCTGCTTTACCTACACATCCCAAGCCTCTGTCAGTTAGTCAACTACAAAAGGAGCTGCACACTCTGCATCAACATACATAAAGTTATTGCTGTGCATGAATCAGAATTGTTCAGGTTGATTTAGTCACCAGTCAGAGCTGAAGGTTCACACTTTTAAAGCAGAGGATGGGGCTTCACTTTTGACACCATCACCCCAACAAAGGGTTTGTCTGCTCATTCAAATTTTTTTGTAAAGGAAGCACAGGCAAAAATTAAACCTGTGATATTACTCAATACTTACATTATGTCCTTTCTTATGTAATGCAATAAGTGCATGTACGACTGTTAATGGTCCAGAATAGTTGATGAAATTCTGAAAAGGAGTCAAACCTGTTTACATTTCTGATAAGGTAAACCGGTGTCTGAGGACTGTGTAGTGGCCCTGTCACCCTCAGCTGCAGCTCGGTTTGATCACTGCCAGCTTGATGTATTTTAGACAGCACAGCGGCAGAAAGCGCAGAGAAGGACTCACTGTGGACGGAGCAGACAGATGGCAGCTATGTGCTGTCGGAGCTCCGTTGGGAGCTTTGGCACTAATTGTGAGAGAGAAGGAGATTGTTTTGGCTATAATAAAGGATCTGTTTGTTAACCCTGTGACCTTGATGTAGATTGGGAGTTTGTCTACCAAATGTGAACCAGCTGACTGTGCTGAAGTGATTTGAGGCTTTACAGCTTTGAGTGTGAACAAAATAGGCTTGAAAAAATGTAAATGTTACTCGTGGGATCCATGTGAACAGGCTGATATATTTCTGAAAGTAGCTGAAGCAGTTATCATTGTTGGTGTGTTCTTTTTATTACTGCCTCTTAGATTGGATCTCAGATTGATGACCATCTATGATGTCGAAATCTCAGTCGCTGTCGAGTTTAAGGTCCCACAACCCCCCCTCCCCACTCTCTTCCTCCTTGTAGGGTCACATCATGATACAGATGTCTGTTGAGGTTGTTGCTGAGGTTCAGTGACAAGGTTGAAGAAGGGGGACAAAAAAATACTGTATGGGACTGTGTGATGTGTGTTTCAAGGTTATTACAGTAGGTGCTGTGCAGAAGATATACAGGCCTCTATTAGCACATATGGAAAATAGTATTAATAATGATGTTTTCAACACCTAAAAATAGGAACTGTTGCATTTTCTTTAGCTTAGAATGAGTCTTTAATATCTACACAGGAAGTGGCCCAACCCAATACGGACAAACCGAATGCTGGCTCAAGAGAATTTCATATTTTCATTTTGTGGTAAGTTTGAATTTTTCTTGCTGATCTGATTAATATTACTGGACCAGGGTTATCATTAACTAAGAGTGAAACTAAAACATTAAAAACGATATAAATAAATTAATATTACATTCAATATAAAGACATACTGTATATAAAACAAACAAATCTGCTTTGTTTTGAAACAAAATAAATATGACAAAGTTCTAGATTTTGAAACAAAAAACACCTGAAGGAGGAAAAAAGGAGGAGTTAAATCGGTGTAGTTGATTAGAGAGTGGTCTTTAGAAGCAGTTTTTAGACTGTGCTTGTGTCATGTTTTATGATAGTTCCTTGCAAAAGCCTACAGCGTTTGCTTCAGTGAAAAGTGAATTTGTGAGAGAAAATGATTAAGCTACCCTGAGATATGTTTGAAGCCACATTTTCTGCTTTCCTTGACCTTTCCTTACTTAGGATTTCAAAGTGCACTATGTTGTCTTTTATCACTGCGTATTGTTGCATAGGCAGATAATGGTTTGAAGCCAAATTTTCCTTCCTGACTGCAAATTGAAGCAGGAAAAGAAGTGAGTCTATCGGCCTTTGGTAACGGCTCTGTGACGGTTTCATCTGTTGGAAAGACATAAAATAAACAAGCAGTGAGTCCTCCAGCCGTGAGGAAGCAGACTGAGTGTGTAAATCTAAATGAGCACGTAGTGAATGTAGCAAGAGGCTTGTGGGAAGTGCAGCATAACAAGAATAAAAATAATACGAGTCTTTGGGGCTGAGAGTGACTAGCAGGTTTAGTTTAAGGGTGGACAAGATGTGACAAGTGAGACAAGACAGGATGGAGTCTGGTACCTAAAGTGGTTTATTCAAAAAAAAAAAAAGACACAGGGAGGGAGGACAAAACTAATATGAATAGAAACAAAAACCAAGTGAATAAATAACCAGAGGCCGATCAACTAAACATGAGCATGGCTGGGAGAAGGGGGGAAATCTAAATGGAAGCTAAGCTGAAGAACTGAGGAACTGAGAGTAACTAAAGAAGCTAATCATAAACAAGTGTATACATTAAGAAACGGTGTACATGAGTTGGGGAACAAACAAGAGCTGGGGTTATAAACAGAAATCTAATGAAACCAAACGAAAAGAAAAAGAACAAGCATTAAGCAGATATATAAAAACCAGGGAAGCTAAACATGGGTGACCGGTGGTGAAACCTATGAAAGAAGTGCAAACAAACTCAGCAGCGACGAGACAAAATGTGCATGCGCCAAAACAGACCGGGTCACGAACGAGTGTAAACAGGGAATCAAAAAATCAAAAGCTACAAATTCATCAAACTAAGTGAGGTCATAAACAGAGGGTTTATACAAATAACCAAAATGTTTGCACCAACAGAGCAGATCAGGAACAGGGGAAAACACAATGAACCAAACCTCAGATCAAATGTGAACAGGCAAGAGTCTGGGAGAACCAGAAGGCTGGATGTTCCATCGGGGAAAAACCGCAAGGATCTGGCAGAGAACCGTGGGGTGAGCTGGGTTGAGGAGGCCGGGGAACAGGTGAAAACAATCAGGATTGATGGCGTGAGTAACGTGACGGAAAAAGCTGTAAACGGAAAGCTGGCAAATAGGAAGCAGGGCTGGGAAAAATAGGGTGAGAGAGGAAATGAGAGTGAGAGTTAGAGACAGGGAGAGAGGGACGTGCAGAGCTTGATGGGAAGAGAGAGTGAGGAATAGAAGGAGAGACAGGGAGGGAAAGTGCAGGTGTGAGAGTTGGCAGAGGACACAGTGTGTGAGCAGGTAGACGAGTGCAGAGATGGACAAAAGGTAAGGGTGAGTTCCCAGTCTGTTGTCATGTCCATGACAGAGACAGACTCATTTGCAGCTGATAAAATGGCCATTTCTTCATTCTGTCCCCCTCTCAGATGTCCTGTTCAGTGCATTTTACAATGTGAGAGTCACATATTTATTGGCCATTAGCTTCTTATTTACCACTCATTCTACTATGTTATTTCATTACCACCTCATCCTCCCACTCCCCCCATTAGCACCTTTGCTCCAAATATTTCAAATATCACTCGAAACACAAACGCAATCACATGACATTTTTCATTACATGCTGCACAAATGATCAATTATATTATCCTTCCTGTTCCTATCATGCCAAAATCTGCTTCACTTCCCACCATGCTTTGGTTTAGATACGTAGGAGAGAAGCTGTTGTGGTGCACGATATCCAGAGAACTGTTGCAGCATGGTCACAGTAACAAGTGGAGGTTACCTGGAAGGCAGCAATGAAGCTGGACTGAGAACTTCACACAGTGGTCTTTGGGCCACCGAGGAGAAGTATGCTAATGGCAAGAACAGCAGTATTTCTAATCACCTGCCATCAAGTGACATCTGCAAAGTAAATCGTTAGTTTAATGGAGCAAGGCAAAAAGGCACAGGTAGCAGAAGACACCACAAATTATACAGCGGACATAAATATTCAACAGGCTCCGTGCACCAAAGTGTAACAGGTCGCACAGACAACACGAGGAGTGTCCAGCTACGGTGTTTTGACACGATCTGTAGGGATGTTAAAGCTGGGACAGTGCATAATAATTTTTTTTAGAAAATGAACCTTTTTGCTACAGAGGGAATTAATAAATTACTAGAGTTACTAGAATTATTAGTTTTAATAACATTCCTGTTGAGAGAGTCAAACTTCAAGGACTCTATTTACACCTACAATTAACATTTATTTATGTCCTTCATAAATCAAACGAATTGGCATTTTGATGCTACAGTTTTGCTAAAACTAACTCCAGAGTGTAAACTGTCATAATTGTTACTGGTTTAGAAGTTATGTAACACTGTAACAGTGCACATACAGCGCTCTGACATATTAAAATAGAGACTCCCAGAAAGCTGTTGCTAATAATCTCACAGTGGGCTAAAAACACATTTTTGATCTGTGGAGATTCTCATACAGGTCAGGGTATTCTGAAACGTGCACAAGATGTTTGCTGCTTGGATTAAATTCAATTCCTTTTCTAAATTTAGCAAATCTTTATAGGGCAGCACAGCGGTGTGGTGGTCAGCACAGCCACCTCACAGCTAGAAGGTCGAGGGTTTGCATCCCCAGCCGTCTGCAGCCTTTCTGTGTGCAGTCCAAACATGCATGTTAGGTTACTTGGTGACTGTAAATTGCCTGTAGCTGTGAATGATTGTCTGTCTGTGTGTCTCTGTGTTGGCCCTGAGACTGGTGACCTGTCCAGGTTGAACCCCCCACTCAGTGACTGCTGGGATAGACTCCAACGCCCTGTGACCCTACACAGGATATGTGGTTACAGATAATGATTGGATGGAACATCCTTATAGTACGGTACAGTACAGCATTTGGTACAATGTAAAGCAGGTGGATGGTTGGACTTACAAAGCTCAGGATCTTAAGTCCTGTGTGTTGCCAGGTAAGACTTCTATAACAGTTGACAGACGCTTAGAAAAGTTAGTTCTGGGGTTTTACTGAAAGTGTGATTTACGTCCTCTGATTCAGATGGACAGTCTGATGTTTCCACTACCTCAAGATGTAGCAGCAATGTTGGCAACTCTTTATTTATTTTTCTCCTGTAACTAGTAAAATTCGAGGTGTTAAAGTTGGGACATTGCAGGACTTTACTGACCAGCTTTTACTTTCTGCGGCTCCAGATGCTCCTGATCGACTCCCGTTCAGATTAAGCTAAACGGCCTCAGAGAAGATCTGCGTAAAGTTAAACCATTCTCAACTTTCCTCTGAAATGTAGCTGCGCTCATGTGCAATCTGTCTCACTATGGGTACAAGTCCACTTTTTATTGAGATTGAATGTGCAGCTGATTCCGTCCTGGGCTTTTCTATACATATTCAAACGTGGACTGAGACGGCAGAATCTCCACTCCCCCTGGGAAATGAACTTGCAAATACAAATGCTCAGCAGGAGTTCTGTGGTTTACGACAGCCGTTTCAAATATGCATTGAGTGTTCTGTCTTTAAGGTCTATCATTTTTATTATTGATTGTTTTTTTTATTATTTCTACACATAACTCAGAGACAGATCATCAGATTAATAACACTTTTGACAATTTTTAAATCACATCTAATGACCCGCAAGATGACATATTAATGATTGATTAGTCAAATGGATGGCTGCCTAACTTATTTGTACCAAAGCCTGGTTAGAATATAGTTAATAGGCTGCCCTATTTGTATCTCTCTCCATTCTCTGACCTCTTTCAGGTGCAGCTAGGGCACTGGTTTTCAGTTTCTCAGGCAACACATCCCACTTTGGACAGGTGGGGACAGGTGGGGACAGGTGGGGACAGATGGTGCGATGCTGGCAGCCATTCAGTAAAAAAAAAAAAATCCCTGAATCTTGGGCGCTGATGAAGAGCAAATAGAAAAGGATGTGCAAATGAAGAATCCAGGGCTTCATCAAAGAGTCAAAGAGGGAATAAGAAGTCAAGTCATCAGAGTAAAAGGACTGATTTAATGTGCTGAAACATTAACACACAGAAGCCCATCTGTCCTTACATGTTACATATTCCTGTGTTTCACATTGTTCCCGGATCTCATTTATGAAAAGTCAAACACGCTATACAATCATTGAATAAAGATCATTTAACAAATATACATGTTTCACACTAGATGTTCAACACACATGTTGGTGTAGAAACAAAGCACAAAATAATGGAACACAATGTAGTCTTCCTACATTTCTATGGCAAATTGCTCATAATAACAAACCAAACATCCTAGACATCAACTGAACAAAGATTATGAAAATAAAATGTGCAGTTCTTGCTGGAAATGTTATCAAAATGAACCTATTTGTTTGTTTATAGCCTCATTAGTTTGATTACTTTCTATAGATGTAGCTAACCTGTGTTTACGTGTGTTTTCGTAGAGCTGGCTGCAAAACTGCAAGTGGAAGGGACCAAGATTTTCATGAGAGAGCAGGGACATGGGATCACCGGTGTCTCTCAGCAGATGGAAAACTGAAGTATTTTATTTTACACCTGTGTACTTTCTATTACTTTGTTTCATTTTGTGTTGCTCCTTTTTTGCTGTTTTACAATCGTCATCAGTGACTGAGGATACCAGCCAAACGCTGCAGTCACTAATAGAAAGTTCTTATTCCAGCCGAGTTAAACCTCTTCTGTTACACTGTTTTCTGTCAGTAAGCATTTTATTGGAGACAGTTTCTTCCAAATATGGTAATGCAGTACCTCTTAGTTTTGTATTAAAACTTTTCAATGCTAATATCATGTTAATTTCACGCTTTGTCAGCTGTATAAATTATTAAGAATTTATAATAAACTACAGCAATATTGTACCCAATGTGTATTTTCTTCTTTTATTTTTAAGTTTTTTACAATGTATTATGATTTATAAGAGTTAAAAATGTAAAAGTTGCTAAATTGATTGTGTTTTGTAAAGGAACAGTAACACGCTGGTACATACTGTAAAATTACGGTAAACCCACAGTTATTCCACTGTACTGTTATTAAATATATAGTAAGATACTGGTAAAAGAAATTACAGTAGATGCGCTGAAAAATATGTGGTGAATACAGCTAATTATCCATCAGCTAAAAGCTAACCAAGATAGACCCAGTAAGAAGCATGAAATTAGTGGGATTACATAAAAAAAGGAAAAATAACCTGTGTAAAGCCTATTTGTGCTAATTCATGAAATGCTGCCTTGTTTTACAGAAGAGAAAGTGTGTGAGCTACTGTATGTTGTCATTTAGGTCTTCGCTGTCTAAATTAGTCTACTGTAATACTGTAAATTCAGAGTTCTCAGAGATTAAAATGATGTAAATTAACTTTTCATCTTGTCACTAGTGACTTTAAAATGTTAACACACTCTGCAAAAAAGAAAAATAAATAAATGGGAACAAATGTGTGTAGAAAGAGAGATCTGTGGGACTGAAGGTGCAGCACAGGGCAAAGTATCAGTACACAGAGCTTCTGTTTTCAAAAGCACATGCACACACACACACACACACACACTTACACAGGGATCTATAAAAGTGTCAGCCTTACAAGATAGAGATTAAAAGCCATTTTTTTCCTCTTTCCCGATAAAAAGACTTTCTCCTTTTTCTCTCTGATTCACTGTGTCTCTCAGCCTCTCCCTCCTCGTTCTTCTGAGGGGAATCGTTTGAACTCTCATTGTTTGGCTCATTGAGCTGTCTGTTTGCCTTATCTGTTTGTCGACCACTGTGAGCTACACAGGAACAGTGTCTGCAGTGTCTTTTTCCATCAGATCATCACAGCGACTCTGTGTTAACCAAACCTCACTTCGGTTGTAGAGTCAGACTTGTGAGACGGGCACAGACTGACATTTTAGACTCTAAAAAAGCTTCTAATACTTGATAGCACCAAGTCACAACAGAGTCATTTTAGGGCACTTTGCACTGTAAGGTCGACACATACATTGTAATCATTATACGATAAAATTTAATAGTTACATAACCAAAATAACAAAAATGACAAACGCATGAATACACAAATAAATGGAATTATTCATGTTTAATATTGTATCTAAAATCCTTAATCTGCATGATTTGTTTTATCTGTTACAATGGCAAATTACTAGAAGACAGTTTTCTTATTCAGACATATTAAGACAGTTTTGTATTGAAGTCATGCGGGTTAAAAGACACTACCTCTGAACATTATATCTACAGATACACCAGTGTAGTAAAATGGATGCTGCTCTTTTTGTTTTTGTCCATTTGTTTTTCATTGGAATTCATAGATCTGTCGCTGCAAGTTATTCTCTGATGCTTGAACTCACTCCACTTTTATATCCAGCACAAACTGGGTTCCAAATTGAGAGGTTTTACAATAGGCAGAATGTGGTGAAGGTCAGGGTGGCTCAGCTACTGGAGATGCGGAGGTTTGTACAGGATAATTTCTTTGCAATACGGAGGACTGAACACATAAATGGTTTCTGCTTTCTCGCTGATTTCCTCCAGGGAAATTTCCACTTCAGAGAAGAGTGCCCATAAAGCCACAACTCCTTACTTTTCTCCCACACAAACTGTTGCTGTCCTAATCTCTGGGCTCCGTGAGGGTCTTACCCTTTGTTTTTCCTGTTTTGCTGTTCTTGATTATTTGGTCTTTGTTCACAAGATTAACATAAAACACTTTATTATAATGAAAGGTGCTATGCAGTACGAATAAATGCTCTTCTTGCTATGGAGCCTTCCACATATAGAAGGGTGAGATCAACAGTAGTTCTTACAAGAGACAATCTGCTTTTTGTTTTACCAGAATTCTCTGTAGGAATTTGACAGTATGAAGTGAGAATGATGAGAATATTTCTGGTGTTATATAATGAGCCACAAATCCTTTATGTAGGATGAAGACTCCAAAACTGAAATCAGTAAGATTTCTAGTTGTTTTTCCCTTTTTATTTTGTTTATTTCTTTCTTGTTTGGTTGCTGAGTTTGTCTTTGCGGTCATTTTGCGTCTGTAGCATACTACTATGTGCCAAAGTGCCAAAAATATTGTTGTTTAATGCTCCCAACTCTTATTACTTCTTATCACTCCTACATTTTGTGGTTCTGTTGTGTCTGTGACTCTGTTCTTGCTCTCTCCCTCCCACCCCCTCCTCTGTCTAATCAGTCATAACCTACTTCACCTGTTGCCTCCCCCTTTACGTGCCCCGCTCACCTACTCCTCTCTGCCAGAATGTCTTTGGTGAGCTGCTGCTTGGTTTTCTCAAATGCGTTTCACGGAAGCTCTGCTTTTGCCCGGCTTTTGGATCTGAGTTTTCTAACAAAACCTTCTTCCTGTGTCCCTGGTGATCTCTAGTATTAAGTGACTTTGTATTGAATGCAGTTAAGTTGTGGATTAACGCTATTATGTATTTTTATTAACATTGGATTTTGCGCAGGACTGAAGACTGTTGTTTTCCTGTTTTCCCCCTTTGGACATTTTGAGTTGTTTTCTGTTTTGTTGTTACTTTGTTCCCGATTATCTCAGTGCTTCAGGTCTTCTTCTTCTTCCCCTGCCTCCTCTCCTGAACTGGCCCTTCCTCCAATCCTCTGCAGTCTGTCTTAGTTCCTCCATACCACCGTAAGCACCTTGCTACCCAATATTATCTTTCCATGTGCAGACATATTACTCTCCTTTTCCTTCTCTCCTACACCTCCATGCCATCACCTGTTTTTATTTTTTTATTTTCCCTCTGGTTCCCTCTGCAGTACACGCCTCTTCTCCTTGGCACAGCGCCTGCTTCACTACCTCATTTTAATATAAACAAAACAATAAATTACTGCCTTATCTGTCCTGCCTTATTTTCTGGGTCCCGTTAATTCTGATAAGTAGTTTGTTGTTGATACACAACACCTGAATCCCCAAAATCCCAGAATCCAAGTGGGGGAAAAAGAACATTTCCGTAAGCATTTTGAGCTTCTGGGTCCACAGATGGACATTCCAACTAGCTAGAAAGTTGCTTGGGCCAACTGCAAGCCCATGAGAAACATCATGAAGGATACTTGGTGGTTGCACAAACCACCGATCTGAAACGATAAGGTGCCTTGGCCCTATATTAAATTACTTTGTATGGGCAGAAAATCTTCTTTGACACATCAGAGGTTGGATTAAGAAGGGACACACCTACAGGGAGGCACTTGGGTTTACCACAGGATCAATACTGCATGAATTGCACTTTTGCATTTTGATAAACAACAGCGGCACTTGTAGCTCCTTGTATGGCACATTTGGATCAACTTGGTCTGACTAGAATTTGTACACAGGACTGACCAGTATAGTACTTTGGCCAAGTTAAGGAGTTAAAGTGACAATTTATTTTACTAAGTTAAAAAGGGCACTTGGATGTACCACAAGGTCATTTTTGCAACTTTGTGGCTGTGAAAGATGTTAGAGAAAGTCATCATTCACTTCTTAGCTAAATGTCATCATTCCCATCACACTTTTTGGTAACGTAACGTTTCTCTCAAAGCTTGACTTATTGTCATTTTGCAGATAGAGGAAGAGCCTCAGATCATTCAGTTTCTTGAACTCATTCATTGTTAAATTGAATAAGTAAACTCATTCATTCATTTAAATCATTCTCTTAAGCCATTCATTTAAAAAAGGAAGAGAGGTTAAATAAACAAACATGATGATATTGGAGTTTCTTTCGAGGAAAATTAAGCTTGCATTGATTTTACTTTGATTACTAATGGGCTTTCCAGCATGCAGCCAACCACATGACAAACACAGTGTTCTTACAAATTAAAAGGTGAATGTGCGAAGTGAAAACGTAAATTTATTTGTCTTTTTTTTTTTTTTTTTTTTTTTTTTTACTTAACCTTGGCTCCGGCACTGTCTCATTACCAGAAAGTCAATAGCTCGTCAAAATGATCTGGGCGGTCCTCTTTTCATGTCTCTCTTGCTGACATAGGAAATGAAATGGAGGAGGAAGCGAGAACTCCCATTAAAGCACTCCAATTGCCCTCGTACCAGCCATAACCAAAGACATGCAAAGCTAGAAGATAAAGCACTTGAGGAGGCATGTGACACAGATACATGAAATATGATTTTGAAGGTGAGTACGAAAAGACATCAGCCATGACACAGATCACCTGATCCCCAGAAGCCAGTACTAGCTTTCTGATCAGCCAGTTCACACACTGATAAAACCTTAGCATTGATAGTATGTCTGGTACTATTCCTTCTGAATTTCCTTTAAAGGCAGCATCAGGTTGATTGGTTCAGCAGTGTTCACATAAAACCATCTGCTTGCCCATGTGCTAAGCAGCCTCGATGACACAGTTACTGCATGAGTTTGTATGCTGTATATGATAACACTTTTATTTATAGGCAGTGACAGATCTGAAGGTGGCATCTTGTGCAAATATTACTGTAGCTGTCATAGAAATATATGTAAAAACAGCTTTACCTCATTTTACCATTTGTATATTTTCAAAGCTTAATTAGGTGTTATTTTCTACAAATTACATTAACAGAACCTTTTTCGAGCACTGTGACATTATAATACCATGGTGTAATACCTATTATTGAAAGTTAGTTATTAATAAACTACCTGCTTCTTAAATTTGAACACTGACAAACATTATCCATAGACAGTAATCCTCAGCAAGATTGTAGGCTCCAAGGCTTTTGTATGACACCACTCAAATTGAAATAAAAGCTTGTGTGCTGCAGAGCGGATAAGTGACATGACATTAGTGACATAAATAAAGGAGGAGCAAGGGGAACCAGTGGTCATATAATCAATTGTGTTTCCAAACTGTCTTGAGTTTGTCCGTGTTCTGTTAATGGATCGAGCTGTGGCTTAATTGATGACATTCCACTTTAATGGAGAATAAATCCTCATGTGTGTCACAAGGTCATAAAGTTGAATCCACAACAGAAACAAAGGCTGTCAGAATTTAAGCATACAAGAAGATTTTTTGTATTTTCTAAGATGGGAAACATGACAAGACATAAAAGCTCACACTTATCTTGAAAGGTAAAACATTTAGAATAATGTATTTTAAATTGCAACCCCCCCCACCACACACACACACACACACACACACACACGCACACACACACATGCTCCTTTCAGCTGTCACATAAAAAAATCTGAGGGAGCTACAGTCATTGAATTTGCATGATTGAGCTGATGGTAAACATGTTGGCACCACGACGGAGTGGTGAAATGTGCACGTGAACAGCAGGTCACACAGCAGTTTGAATGGCTTGTCCAGATGGCACAATGTGGTTTGAGAAAGAAAATACGTAAATGGTGAATTTTAACAGGGCTGGGATGTTAGAGGTAAGGTCATATGGGAGTGTGATGAAAATGGAAAAGATACACATGCCATTGGTCAGACCAGAAAAAATTGTAAAGTAAATATTATACTATTTAAATGTATTCCTGTTAAAAGCATAACCTGTACATGATGCACCAGTTGTAAAATAGAAAGACATGAGTTTCTGCTGGTGAATAGATGCAGATGGGTAAAAACAAAATGAAATCCAAGCAAATAAGCCTATAGATGAGTGGTTTAACTTAAAAAACGCAGTTACAAGACCAAGGTAAGGTTTCTGGTGTTGTCTTGGATCGAAGTGATGAAAGAAGGTTATAAAAGAACACTAATAAATTACAGCTGTTCAGAATTCAAGGCAATTAAATACTATGCTACACTACATTACATCTATACTCTCAGATACTTAAAACTATACATCAAAAAACATTAAGAATGTACAGGCATGCTAACATATTTCTCTCACCTGACATACAGGGTTTTTTTCTTTTTTTACCCGACGTTTTGATTTATGGCTGGTGATGTAGGTACATTCCCTTGTCTGCGTGTTTTATTATACTCATACATACATACAATGTAACAGCCAATTAACAATCAATTAACCACAACCAAGCGACAGATGTTTTTTTTAATCTTTCAGTCAAAACTGGTGTCTTAAAAACAAATTTTACATTAAACATTTACATTATGTCAGAGAACATGACATAATCTCAGCCCAACAGAACAATTCCACCATAAGTACTGAGCTCTATTTTTTATTCTGCTTTCCTGGCATGACAACCTCTCACATGTGGCCTGCCATCTTTTCCTGAGAGGGCAGTTCAGAGGAAGGCCCCCATGGGACCCTGACTTATCTGCAGGCCTTGGATAATGGATGATGGAAATCAGACTCCGTCATGGCCACCAATCTGCTCAACTGAAGTCTCCTGGCTCAGTGTACTGGCAGGCCCACTAGCCTGGTGTTTGCTCAGCACCAGCACACACCGATGGTTGCTTACTAACTCTGGGTCCAGATGCCAGGACATCTGCCCACAAATACAACATAATGCTGATGTCCTGAAGAGTGGGGTGACTGGCAGGATGCCGGCAGTCTGGAACCACCAGGAGCTGCTCCCCAGCCCTCCCTCTGGCTTATGTGTATTCTCTGCAGATTAAAATGGCTTTATTTCATTCACTCAGTCAGGATGGGTGCTCATTTGTGAATGGCATGAAAGGGCATTTATGTTGATGAGAAAACTAAATTGAATGCCAGTTCAAACATTAGGATTTTTATATATTTTTAATTTTATATTTTATGCAGTAGAGCTTACTGCCAATAAATAAATAAATAAATAAATAGTTTGCCTGTGCTTTGTCAGAATGTTGCTCAGAACTCACTTACCTATAGCCAAGAGTGAAATCTTTAGTTAGACGCTGGTGGGGAATACCTGGACCTGAGTTATTGTATGGAACAACTAACCAGCCCCTCCCACACAACAAAGTTACTTTAAAAAACTTTTAAAAGTACATATATCTAAAAGTTAATTTCATGGAAAGCAATGTAGACTCTTGCCAACCTTCCTCACTAGTTAGTGACCTTAGCTTGTGGTTGTTTGAGCCAAATATTGAACAACATTAATATCATAATCACACAGGATTTCCTCCCAACACTTCAGTTTAAATAAAGGCGCTGTTGTAGCATCCTGCCACATCTTCAACCTGTGGTTGCATTACACTAAGAAAGGTTAATGTGTGTTGTTGTGTTTGCTGTTGCTAGTTGACTTGTAATTACCAACAGGAGCTCAGTGAACATTCAGCACCTTTTCTGGCGAGTTTAATGCTTTTGGGAGGAAAAAATTTGTTAGATTTAGTTTTTTAAGCCAAAGGATGACTGGTCATGACAGTTGGGTGGACAAATTTCTATGTTCCATGCTTCTCTCTTAACTTAGCAGCACATAGTGAAGTTAACCTCAGACATTGTCAATTTACAATTTTCAGTCAATTTTATTTATATTTTCCAAAAACAATCCTGTTTGGAGATATGCACAAAAGTAATCCAGCCTCACTTGTTGGATAGAACTGGCTTTGGAAACAAACTCAGGAGATTTCAGAGACAGATACTGATTCAGCCTTGACTCACAAAACACGGCAGGGAATAGATCTACACTAACAGGGCCATCGCGGCAGTTGGGAATTTTTCTTTCTTTCTTTTTTTTTTAAATCACCTAATTCTGTGAAAGATATTTCACTGTATCATATCACTGAGTGGCCACTTTATTTGTTACACCTGTGCAATCTATTGTAATCCAATAAAAAAAATCTTCCATCTTTACAAAGTTTGCATTATTCATTTTAGTTGCTGTAACAGTAATTTTGGTTTGGGAGAAGCTGTGTAATGAAAAGCAAGGCACACTGCACCTGACCTGTCAAAAATATTCTGCAAGAAAGTTTTGAAAAATTGTCTTATATAGATCAGAATTTTTAGCTTTCACAAAGTGTTCACTTTATAACTGGCAAAACTGATGACTCAGCATTGTTACTTTACTACAGCAGTCTATTTAGCAGATTATTTTATACTTTCATTAGCCTAATCTACTTCACCTACTCACCTCCTCCCTATTATAAAAATAAATTGTTAATAAATATAAATTAATAATTAAGTAAATTGATAGTTAAAAATATATTTTTGTAACTTTTCTGTTATGGGATCAGGCTATACATATCTTTTCCCACGTTGATAATTTCCCTCACTCTGGAAGTCCACAATTGATTGAGGAAATTATAAAATTTTCAGCAAGTTTTAAGTTTTTACCTAACATGACTTAGTACACATCACCTCCATGTGGGACACCAGGTTTTTAATTTTACACCTGCAGTGCGGCAACAACTGTTTCCTCTTTGGATGTCTGTGGCATCATGTTGCTTTGTAAACTCACAGTACACAGGTGCTGATCAGCAGACATCTATTGAAAGCACATTCAGCTTTTCTGCAATGCTGTATGTGTCTTTGTAATTTAGTTTGACAGAAGTTACAATATTTCTCATGTGCTGTTTCCCTTATTTTTGCTCCTGTGGTGTCGTGTTTTCAGCTGCAGTGCTGTCATCCCTGTAGTGAAAGGGGAGTTCAAGGATTCATCAAACAAACAGCAGGCTTCGGTCTCTGTAGAAACCTGCTCAGCTGCTCTGCCCGGGTCCACACATGAAGACTGAGTTAATGAGAAAGGCCTGTACAGGTCAGTGTGTGCGTGTGTGTGTGTGGCTCTCTGCCAACCCAAACTCATCGAGGTGGTTTGATTAAGCACATCACTAACACATTGTCTGTGGGTAATGCACACGGGTCTGGGAGAAGACGTGAAGGGTAAAGTAGAAAGAGAGAAGCTGTGATGCAGAGTTGATCTTTTGGTAAAGAAACTTTCTAAAATAAAATTTTACAAAATAACCAAGAGAATCACAGAATACTTTTCACCTGACGCTGATATTATATATGACATAATTTTCCATGTGTGTTGACTCTTTGGGTCTTTTATTACTGTCTGTCTTTTTAATTTATTAGCTCATATGTGACCAGTATCTTAATGTGTGATAGTGTGACTAAATGTTTTATTGTGGACAGTGAAGAGTCCATTCTAAAAAAGCAGTAGAGGCTGTTTTGTTTCGATTGACTAAAATATTTAGTGTGACCTCACTTGCATGTAGAATGTCTTGAACTCTCTTGGTCCAGTACTAGGGAATAATGGGAAGATTCTCAGCGTTTCTGTTTTAAGAGACTAGCAGAAGTCTAGCAAGCATCTAGCAGCTTCATTTAGATATTTATTTAATCTTTGGGGAACGGGGCAAAATAGCAGTTATGCACAAGTTTACAAAGATTAGAGTGGAGATCAGTGGAAAAAGAGTGATATGGAGTAATATGGTCATGGACACTGACATGGAGTGGGCTCCACAGGTTCCAGAACTAAGATCACGGAGGCAGAATGGGGGTGACCAAGACAGAAAAAGAAATAAAAGAAAACATAAGTCTAAAGAACTGAATTAAAGTGCTGAAGGAAGCCTGGTATAGTTTACCAGAAAACTTTAACAGGGTCCAGAAAGATACAAGACGTGCTAAGTGCAAAGGGAGGTAACTTTTGCCTAAAGAAACTGCTTTGGGTGGGCGTTGCAAAGTTGCTAAAGCAGCAAAGTGGATGGAGGCCTAAGAGTATTGCACAGTACTGTACATCCCAAAGTGAATTAATAAAATGTTTTTTTATTTTCAGAATTTACACTCTAAAAGAATCCACATCATGTTAAAATCATAGTACAGATTCACACTCATTGTTGCTGTGCCTCTGTAGACAATGGTCAACGAGAGTGAAACTCTCAATTATCTTCTCTCACTGCTTGATCTCAGAGGGAAATCTGGTATTTCTTTCCACGTGTAAAAACCAGCCCTCAGTGAACAAACTGAAAAACACTGGTCCAATCCCCATTAGGCATGTCATTTATAAACCGACTTGACATTGTTCTGTGTTACCTGTCAGGTTCAGCTAGAATGTGGTGCTCTGTATAGTCATTAAGACAACAAAGCTTTCTTTGTAGTTCATCTCAGCTAATGACGAAGACGCCAATAATTCCACCAGTTTCCAAATGACAGCTGTGAAAATGACCTGATGATTTAATTTCAAGTTAGACGGCATCTTTTAAAAAAGCATCCAAAGTGAATCGGAAGCCGTGTAGTCCCCTTTATTTCCTACAGTCCTACAAATGCACATTAGCAGTTCAGACATCCTTATAACTTTATCTAACTTTAAATATTTTCAATATTCTGAGGGGAGTCAAGAATAGTCACAATCATGTCCAGTATTTCTGTGGTAAAATTGGGAAATTATTTTTCATGCGTGGCTCATCTTTTTTTCACATGAATTGATACATTACAAATAAGAGTGAAAGGGAATGAATCTGTTATGTTACACAACACAAAGATCACAGAATTCCATTAGTCATTAATAACTGTGTGAAATGAGTCAACTCAAAGACGAGTTCATGTGTTTGTAATTTTCTTTTACTTTAGGGTAACGGTAATGAGCAAATCCAGCTGAGTGTTGGTTCTTACACTTATTAACTTCTCAAGTCAGTAATTGTTCCTTGTAAAATTAAGAGTCATAGTTAAAACTTAGAAAACAGTGCTACTTTAGTGTGAGTGTACTGCACCAGTTGGTGAGTGCACCCTGGTGAGATGGGGCTGCACACAGCATTTAAGCCAGAAACACCTTTAAATTAGATCAAAAGTCAGCGCTTACTTGCAAAATAATGGGTGTATAGTTTCGTATGAAATAACATTATACCATTTGGCATAAAAGTGTCCAGTTACTGTAGTAACGGCAGAGAAACTGCAAGCACAGTTGTTAGCAATGTGCAGAAATAACAGAAATAATGAGACCACCTTGTTTTCTTTGTACAACTTCCCAACCAGAAGGGAACATAAGACATCCTGGAAAAAGTGTATTCTCTGTGTATTTCATGGCAGTGATAAGAGGAACACAGTCATTACCGGCTTGCTCATCCCAACATTAAACCTTCTAAGCAAATAAGTCACAACACAACACAGTCAATTTTGATCTAATTTGTTAATCTAGAATTGGTTTTGCATGTTGGCAGGGTTAAGCTTTACACCAAGCTGCTAGTGTGTTTTTGAAAAAACATTTTTTTCTCACATTTACATTTATTAGACTGTGAAAGTAAAGAAACAGAGAAAGAATGGGGACACAAAAGCTGAAACAGTAGTTGGATTTGGCATATGGGGAAATGAGAGTTTATGGTTGCATCCTAAGCAGCGAAAACTAATAATGGTCGACTATTTCCATATATACATGACTAGCCATCAAATGTTCTCCCCTTTCAAGTAATCAATGCAACTGTTTCAAAAAAAGACTGAAATTGTGTTATCACTCAACGTATAAACTTACACAATGGACTACAGGTAAATAGGCAGTGATTTTGGACACTGGCTCAAAAATGTCTCTTTTTCAAAATGCTGTCTATCAAAATTTGTTGAGAGCATTGTGCAACCTTATATTTTATGAAATATACATCACTATAATGGCTTTTAGAAGATCCAAACATATAAACATCTGTAAATATATGATCTTTCTACTTTTCCCCTTGTTTCTTTTTAAAATAACTTTACTTTAAGTTTAAGGTTTTTGTAAAGTCCTCTGATACTGTGAGTAAAATTTACTTAACTGACTAGCTGTAATTTTTCAAATCCAAACCATATATTCCTACTAACTCATTCCTAATTGTGTATGACAGCAGACCTGCAGTAACAATTGATTTAAGAGGCCAGCAACATCTCCTATGTTAAAAAAGTAATATGTAAAATAATGTGCTGCATATTCACCAAAAAGAAGTATCCACTGCATATACAGTATAATGGAAATAGCAGCAAGAGTATACTGTATGTCTCTCATGAAAGCTCTCTCATGAAAATAGTATAATTTTCCAGAGTGGCGCCAAGAGTCCCAGCTAGATGCCACTATGGTTATCTCCTATCTCCAGCATGTGAGAACATGTGCGTCACCGTGGATATACAGTATTTTGGACACAGCAAAGTGCTGGTGGTATATTAATCTGCATGTGTAGAGTCATTTATCATCTGCACTGCAACCAGTCCTCCCATCAGTCCTGCATGTCTCAGAGAGAAGAGCAGAATATATAAGTGCCTCATTGTTGTACCATTATATCCATGTTTGTCTGAGCCATAATAAAAACTGGCCTAAAATTCGCACTTGGATTATTGATGACAATCCTTCAATAGTAGTTAGGCTAAGTCTGAATTTTCCTATTTCTGAGAATGAATCTGACTATTTGGGGTTTCTTAACTTTGCCCTATAAAATGTGTTAAGATGGGAGTCGTCTTAAATCAATCCCGATGAGATCTCAAATGACAAACACTACATAATTGAAAAGAATTGTTGGATACAGGAGATTTCAAGGTTTAATTTTCTGGTTTAGTGACGAGCCTTTTTATTTTTATCATTACTGAATAAGTTTAAGGATTAAGGTATAACTTATACTACTGATATATATAACACTGATTTCCACCATGTTTCCCATGGTTGAACTTTGGGGAGCACAAGTATATGACTTCCCTATATTAAAACAGAGAAGTTAAAAAAAACATTTAAACACATGTACATATGAAGCATGTTAGAAATTGATGAAGACAACCTTTACGAATTAAACTCACATGTCTCTGTCAGCAAATCAAGCATTGTACTTACTGGTGGGCCACTCTGTACAAAGATGCTTAGCATTCAAATTCTTAAAACCCAAAGACCAACACTTTAAACTCTAATATTTAGGTAAATGAGTCAAAAATATACTAAAATGTTATTAATAATTCACATATGATGCAGGATTGAGAGCAATGGGTTTAAATACACTAATATACTGTGAGACAATTCATCAGGGTCTGTATTTGATGTGTCATTAAACTGTGGTGCTACAAACCATCCCGGTGATCAGCGTGTTTCTGGGCATAGCACACACACACCTGGAGATGGACATTCTGTGCATCTGCACGTGCATCGTATTGTTGTATCTCTGACACAACTTATTTTATGACTAATTTCAACTAGAGGGTGGGGCAGGTGTATTTTCTGTAAATGTTCAGATAAAGCAGTGGAAATGGGGAGTTGTCTATGCTGCTGTGTTTAAAACATAAGGAACTGTTTGTGCAGTGGTGTCACCCTGCTGCACTTCGGTGACTTTATCAACGCAAGCTAATAAACACTTGAAAATATGCATTCTAACAGCCTTTGGCATGAAGTGCCTGGATCTTTGGAAATGCAGGATCAGAATGATTAAAATATAATGTAATATATATGGTCCTTCCTGCCAGTGGTTTCCTTAATTGTGCTACTTGCAGCCACAGTCGTGGTGTCTGTCACTATAAACTAAAAATTATGACTAAAAGTCACATTGTGTTACCTAATACAAAATAGCTTCCTTTAGTAGAAATGGGAAATAAAAAAATCAGAAGAGAGAGATAAATAATAAGAATAATAGGAAGGAAGTGTAAAAGTATGACATCCGAGGATTCTGGGTAACGACAATCTTCCTGTGGCTAATTCCTGAAGAGTCCATACAGTCAGTAGTCCAACCAAGTAGTGGCTGCGGTGGAAAACACTTTTAAAAGCTCCCGTTTAATGTCTGTGGCAAGAAGCGAGAACAGAGGTCAGATTATGGGAGACGACGACAGGAGGAAAACTAACGGAGACTGGTTATTTTAAGGTAAAGGCCAGTTAACCACAGGGAGGTTACAGGTCTGTTAGCATAACTTTAGTTTAAATGTGTTACTGTAGCTTGGGCAGCGTGTGTGTTGGGGTTGTTGAGTCAGTTACATTGTGCTCATTAGCGTTAAATATGCTACATTTGTGTCTGATGAATGGTGATCTGAATGTAAATTAGCCACGTGTTATATCTTTCTTTTTTTTCCCTAATTGGCCACGTGCAGCTGTGTGAGACAGGTGCAGTTTCCCTGTTTAAACTAGTGAAGAGTGAAGAGTGAAGATAAAGTAGCGGAGTATTTTCTGCTAAGATGAACACTGGTAAATAGAGCCTTGACAGTATTGTGCATAGTTTTACTTTAATAAAAGTGCCATGCTGGCATCTCTACTTAAGTACAATTTTGTTTGTGTATTAGTACTTTTACTGAAGTACAGCTTTTTAATACTTCATCCACCTCTGGAGTTGAAAGATCTACGTTGCAACTCGAAGGTTCCTCTCATATTGTGCACATGATACTGCTCTTCATCAAAATAGACGGAAAATATCGTATGTCTCAAACCAAAATTAGACTGGTTGGGTGGGCAGGAGCAATGTGATTCAGCTCAGTTTTCAACATTTTATAGGCTATATATTTAATTTTGCCCAATGTTTGCCACCAAAAGATAGAAAAGATTCCAGCAGAAATGGTTATTTACTCACTTTGCTTAGTCAAGCAGCTGTATGCCAGATGCTATTTAACAGTAAGTATACTGGAAGCAGAAAACTGTAGAACATATAGACGTATTATACATTTGCATCTATGACAAATAAACATTTATCAGAAATTATTTGCTTTACTATGACTTTTACAAGTCATATTATGTTATTGTTCTGTTGTGTTTAACATAGGATCCCTTTCAGGCCCCTTCAGACTTAAACTACATTTTGTTGTCCATGCAAACACTAAGTTGACTGTTTTTATTTGTCATAACATGTAGTACATTTGTTTGGAGGGTGTAACAATAATTGGCTGCATGAGACAGTTTCAGTAGTTCATGGAGCATCTGATGAAGAAGCTTGCCAACAGTTCTATTATGTTGCTTCATTACAGCTTTCTGAGGAGTAACACTAGTTTTGACAAGCTCTTTACTGTTGCTGCCTGACAGGACTGCGGACAGGACTGTAGACCGGACTACATTCCTCTAGCTGTGGGATACAATCTACGTCAAGTAGATAAGAGAACCCCCCTCTCCATTGTAGCCTGGCTAACCATGGTGGCTCTTCACAAAACTGACTGTCAGGGGCTACTTTACTCAAGAAAGTAAGTGTTTCCTTCTGTTTGAACATTCATATATTTAAATTTAGAGTCTTGCCATACTGCTTATGTGAGATCTTCAGCACATTTTGAAAAGGTAACCATGTGAAATCCCCTCAATGCTATGCAGAAAAGAAAGCAGAGGCTATTCACAGATGAAAAGTAAATATAAAAATCTTTCCATGTAGACTGCTCCAGATACACTGACATATTAGGCATTGACATTTTAAAGTTCATAGTACACATATAGTATTGTATTATTTTCTGTCTCTGTTTTGTAAGTACTGTTCCATCAATGCATGGCATGATGTGAGAGCATATATTTCAAAAAGAGAGATGATAGATGATTCCAGAATGCCCTTGAGATAAGCGTTTTCTTTATTAAAGGGTATTGTAACAATGTGTATGGTACATTTTATGGGTTTCTCTTCTTTACAACCCAATCAGATTACATTAATGACCAATGGAGCAAAAAGCTTTAGAGCGACATTGCATCTAAAGACATGGACTTTTAGAAAATTCATGGAAGGCATGTCAGTGTTTTCATCATAAAATGATCTTAATTTAATTCCCAGTTGAGGTGGAGAGTACTGAAATTACTTTAAGGGGAAAAAGTAACACAAAGAAATATCTCAAGTTGTATTCAGATTGAGAGGCTACAGTATATTGTCTCCCAAAAATCTTTCACATAGCAACACAGCATTTAAAAATCCTTTAAATAACAACAGGTTAATTTCTTATGTATTAAATATTTTGTAACGTTACCGTTTCTTTTTTTTTGTATTTTAAGTTTGGCTTACAAAGTCCCAGCAGTAATTTGCTTGAGTGTTCATATGTCGATGCCCAAGATATTATTGCACTGATAATCGAGAGTCACCACTCTCCAATACACTATTGGTGTAGAGTTAAATTTTTGCTTTAACCGGAGACTGAGGGGAGAACCCCTAGGCATGCCTCTCCTTAGAGGGGCTCAGTCTAAGAGCCTGCTGGAGGTCCAGTAAGGTTGGGGACTCAGACCTCAGACTCCAAGCTGGATACCCTGCCCCAGGGCTTTGGCACATAGGGACTGTTGACTCTGCGTGCCACCAGCACCTGCCTCCTTTCTCTGCTCCCAATGCCTGGGTCTTCCCTTTTCCCTGGGCCATCGTAGCCCCCAAACATATTATGATAATACGCCTGCCTGTCACCCGTACGAGGCAACATTGCTGCATTATCTGGGCAGTGACTTGAACAGGGAAACAGCTGGCACATGTCCTTGGAACTATTGTAGAAATGGGACGGTCCTTGGGTCAATCGTCCCACATACATTGGTAAGTCTGTGTATGAATTCAGGTAGGTGGAGTAGTGTCTGTGCACGACTGTGGAGGAGGAACGGCGCAAGGCAGCGGCATTTTGAAGAATGGCTTCCCTGTAAGAGGGCAGCCGGGTGGAGTCAGAGTACTTGAGCTTTTGTGTGTATGGGTAGGACCCCATGTGAGCTGGGTCCAGATAGGCAGGCTCAGCAGCCAAGGGGTAGCATGACAGGTTATGCCCTAGACTGCCGTATAGCTTATGGGGCTTTGGGTTAGCTACTATCACCCGAGGAAACACGTCAGGGACATTTACGCGGGTGGATGGAGATGTGGATGTAGAGGGCTTTGTTTCATCTACCTGATGGATCCTATCATTGCTCCATGTGGCTTTGAGGAATGAGGCGCGGCGATTAAGTTTGTCCTTACCCAGGAGGGGAATGTCATCCATTTCAGACTCCAGGTAGGACTTCATACAGGAGTTGCTGCCACCTGGGTAATGTCCTGCTGTGCAGATCATGGCAGCAGCATCTGGAGCATTGTTGTTCAGGAGGCGATTAGCCCTCAGCTCAGCAAGGCATGATCGAGGTTCATCATAGTCCCCTCTCACTCTGGGGTCTGCAGCATCGAAGATATAGCTATGGGATCTCCTCTTTCTGCTCACAAAGTCAGGGGGGTAGCTGAACTTCCTCCTCAGTGGACCTTTGTGCTCCACATATATATCGGGCACCTGGAATTCCCTGTAAGGAACAAAAGGTGACATGGGGTGCCGGGCCTGGTTCTCCACATACAGCCTGCTGCTGTGGTGGGGGTTGGAAGTAGCAGAGGGAGCAGGGTCCCTTATGGCAATGTGAGGGCTGCTGAGGCTGGAGATGGGCAGAGTCCTCTCCAAGCAGTGCTGATTGCTGTGAGCTGGCAGCGTGTAGCGGAGTGGTGTGGGTCGGGTCACCACACGGGGCTTGTCCAGGAGGGGCTGGGTGGTGGTGTCCGTATAATGAACTGGGAAGGTGGGTGTGAGGGCTCTCTGATGGTATGGTAAATGGTTGTCTGTAATGCTGGAGATATAGGGCAGATGGCCATGAGTCATGTCTGTGGTCGTCACTCTAGGTGGCAGGCCAGCCCGCACGTTGTCAGCCCCACGTCTGCTCCAGTTTTCTATTGTTTTAGTGGCATTGTCTAGAGAGTTCTCCACTCTGGCAGAGGACACCATGTCCTTGGCTGTCTTCAGCATCTTTAGCATATTGGCTTGTGTATAGTTAGTAGTGATGTCAGGACTCTGGATGCTTCCGTTGTGGTCAGTTTGCTCTACTCCATTGAAGCAGCTGTAGATGCTCTGCAGAGAAACGGGAGGATGAAATTACAATATTTATGAGATACCAGACCAATTCTACTGAATTACCAAAGGGTTTCAGTCATAATTCGCTAGTCACTGTAATTAATTTTGGTCAAATTCTATTAACTGATTGAGTAAATGAGGTAAAAACTATTATATTGAAACTGTCATTGCAGGAAGAGATTTATTATTGTTTCTTTGAGTTTGTGTTGCTACTGTAAGTTAGTTATTTTATTTGCACACAGCTTGATGGTAACAGTTTACTTACAGTGTAGAAGAGTAAGTTGAGGATCATGTTACATTTTCTGTTCTATTCTTCCAGCTTCAATTTACTTAAAAATCCTGTCATTTAAAATTTTATCTCCCCTCTAATGGCGGCAAACATGTGAAGGGTTTTTAGTGGAGCAATCTAAATTCATTTTCTGAGGGATCATGACCATCATAATATTTCATCAAATTTCCTTTACATGCTTCAAACCTATTTTAGTTTACTATTGATTTTATCGTTAATCCCCCTGAACAATTGTTATTTTGTAGGGATTTGACTATATTGTCAATATTTTCACGTTTTGAATAATAAAGGGGGAGCAGAGCTGTGGAAAAGCAAGCATTACAGTCTCAGCAACCTCTGTCACAAAAGTGTTATGTTACTTTTGAAACTTAACTAAACTAAAACTTAAGTATTAAACTGGTGATCTTTTGCATTTAAATTTTTGTAAACAAATCTCAAAACAGGCTAAAGTTCACCTGTGGATCACAGGGATTGTGGTTTGATTGCAAGCTCCTCAAGTCCACATGTTGAAATGTAAATTTAAAACCAGGAGTGAATTAAATGTGCTCACTTATAGTCTGAGAACCCTGTGCCTGGTTTTGTCTAACTTCGTTGCCAAAAAGCTCCATCATTGTTCAAAAACTATTAAAAACCTTTAGCATCATTGTTGCACTGAGTGACACTCAGACCAATAATCTATAATCAGGTGCCGCAGTGAGTATTGTTAATTGTTAGTTTTAGTCTATGGGGTTGTTGACAATAACAAAAATATAGGAATTTCTTGCTTTACTCTAACACTGGGCAAAAATTGATATATGTATATTTGGGGTGTATGGCTATTGACTACATATATACACCACCTTCAATTCTGATTAAGATATTTGCCTATGGTCATTTTTACTATTTCCAATCCAGAGAAGATCTCCCTCTGAGCATATACATTGCGCAATACATTGCGGAGAAAACTTAACTTTCAAAGGTTTGGTTACTCTTCACTATAATCCAAGTTGACAGTGCTCTTTGCTGCAAGTACAACTAGTTTTTGGCATGTAGTCTAAGGGGGAAAACATCAGCAATCTTTTGAGATATCTAGCTAAAGTCCGACACCTACATGCAGAGAAATGGACAGGTTTTTACTGTCTTGATTGCTCGTAGTTATTTTCTTGTTGACCAGGTGTGTTAAGCTTGCAGGCTGGAGCCCACAGGCTAAACTATACAGACGTTGTTAAATGATTAAAAGTAACAAGGCAGCTGATTGTTATAAGTTCAATCTGGAATCAGAAATTCAAATCACATTTCAGGGCACTCACAGTATGGATAGGGTTAGTGATTGGGATTGGGAGCTGAAGGCACGCTACCACAGTAAAAATAAATAAATAAGTAAAAAATTAAAACAGTACATTCAGCTTCCTGCACTAGGTTTGTTCTTAAAAAAGTACAGCACACTGTTTGCATATTTAATATTCAAGGTGAAGCTTTTCATACTTGTATAATGCTTCATTTTTTGAGTATAAATGCAAAATCTTTGTTATATTTTAAGTACAGTCTGTTACACAGCGTAGACTGGACTGATCTGAGTTCAAATGGTTATATTTATAATTGCATTCATTCAAAGATTTTGAGGCAACTTTTTTTCGAAAAAGAATTCAAATTCACCAAATTAGAGAATTAAAATGGTCTTATAGTAATATAAACCCCCTTATGGAGTTTGTATATGTGAGAGTTACTTACTCTGCTGATGGCTAAGAGGAAATCCAGACATTCTGATTTGCGGACTGAATGTCGAAGTTTCCAGTACAGCAGATGTTCCCAAGCAAAAACCAGCAGGCTCAGACCCATGGCCACTAGCAGCATGTAGAAGACTCCTGCCATATTGTCAATATCCAGCTTGCTGCTCATCACCTCTTTCTTTTCGTTACGGCAGATGCCTGTGAGCCATACAGTCTGCAGTTTTTGTGTGTCACCTGTGAGCGATAAGCACAGAATAAAGACGTATGCCCCGTTTACAGAATACTACTATATTTGGAGAGTGAAATACATAACACTTTATCAAAACAACCAGTTCCCAAGATGCAGTTGTTAAAGAGTACGTGATTTCTGTTTGTGATTAGCAGATCCAAAATCCCTCATTTTCCATTACTCTGCTGAGATTTTAAAAATGTAAACTATGCCAACGATTAAATTTAAAATAAATGTCTACTTGTAACTCCTTGTCACCAAGCAAAAAAAGCAATGATTTTTGGCATCTTTTGCAACCTTTTGGGTGTTCTTATACCACCACTTTGGAAATAACTTATCAGAAAATGTATTTTGCTCAAACGTAGATGGGCAATATAAATCCTTTTACTTTTCCACTGACAAACATGTCAGTTTTATCTGTTCAGTTGTTTTGCAAAAATAAAGCACAAATCAAATGCTTTGGACTAAATCACATTATGTGCTCCTGATATTTTCTCCAAGAAGTATTACTCAGTACTTTGCAGTACTTTGTTGAATGCCTCTCAAGTTGACCTATTATGCTATGGTCTTCATAATCCCTTTTACAGTCTTTTGCATATTCGACTTCGGGTCAGCAGTGTCACATTTTAAGGACTGGGTAATATATAAAATTTATTTGATTAATTCTTATTTTTGTTTTATGTGAAAATATTCGATTGGAAAAATCTGAATTATTACACCTTTGGCTGTCATTGAAATGGCAGCACAAGCAGTTTTCTGGAGCTACAACAGCACTGTCAGCTGTCTGTTTCTTATGAGAAGTTTGCAAATGTCTTGGCTTTGCTAGTGAACAAGCTGAAGTAATGGTGGTTGCAGCAGGTGAAGATGACAAACAGGCTGTCTTTGCAGACTGCACTGTTGCATTCAGGGAATATACAGAGTGTAGGCTACCTGTGTCTTGGAAGCTGTCAAAGCCCAATATGCAGTTACTATTGGTGTCTTTTTTTGCATGGCCATACTTAATATGGACAGACATATATCTATAGTTACTGGAAACGTATTTTTCTTTTTGACTATATCCTAAAGCCATTCTTGATACATGACTCAAACTTGTCTTTTATTTGGATATATAATTACAATAATATTTTATATCCTATATTTATAGCAATGCCATTCTGTTTACTTTTGTATTGCAGCTTTTATTTTATCATTGTTTTTATTTTATCTTCTAACTCATTTAGTTTCATTCATAATATTGTAAAAGACAAATATTATATCATTGATCTCTAAAATCCAGTATCTAGTGTTTATGTGTGTATTTATGAAGAAATTACCATCAGCTAGGAACTGGAGAAGGGCCAGGTCGATGGGTCTTTTCCAGCGTGAATCCTTCTGCAGGGCGATGCCATAGCCAGTGGTAGCAAATACTTTCCCACTGCCAATGGTTACCAGCTTACAGCCCTCGTCTTTGCCAGCCATGTAATTCAGCACAGCAGCATCATAAATAAAGGCATCCAGCTTTCTAGGAAGGTATAGAAAGGATTTTCGCTTAAATGGCCATTATATAACTGTTTGGCTCCGTGTGTGTGTGTGTGTGTGTGTGTGTGTGTGTGTGTGTGTGTGTGTGTGTGTGTGTGTGTGTGTATAAATTTATTTATTTGTTATGATCCTTGGCAGATACCTACCCTGATTTGAGGCTGTTAAGGGCATCCTCCACTCCCTTCTGGTTGTATTTGACCATGTGGGAGTGCATCTCTGGGTAGTTACTCCTTATGTTTCGCTCTGTGCTGCCATTTGGGACTGTACCAAAGCGGAATGGAGGATACTGCTCCTGTGGCTTTTGAAACTGAGAGAGGAAGAATAAGAACTGATAAAGACAAAAAACACTGATGGGGAGCTAATTTGTGACACAGATTGATTGCACATTACTTAGTAGAAACAATATCATATAAGTTGTTATCATTGTACAGACCTTTGGCATAGAACAGTATAATGGAATGGTTTGTCTGACCACCCTAATGGGTTTTTTTTTTTTTTTTTTTTTGCAGAACTGCTTTTGTCATATAAAGCACTCTAAAACTCATAAAAATGTATACAGTGAAATTCACCACGTTGACTTTTTGTGATTTGTGATTTTCTTCTAAGTTCCTTTTTATATTAGTTATCTTACTGGTCTCCTGCTCTGATAATTTAAACGTGACTCAAACTAAAGACGGGACAATCAGAATATGTGTCCAGGACATTGTGTCCAGAGGGATCCTTTTTATTCTTTCTTCGTCTGCAATAAGAAATGAACTTCTCATTTTGTTCTTTTGCTTTTGGCAGTAGTATATGCATTTAATTAGGTCTAAGGAATAGCAGAGGGACAAAGTGAAAATATAGTTGACAGAATTCCACTCTCATTAACCTTATGCAAATATGTTCACATTAGATCAGTAAAGGGACAGTTGGGGGTAGTTTGTGTCCCCTAATAAAGACATGTTTTATGTCAAAGTTTTGCTACATCGTATGAAAGAGCTGTAACTATGAATCTGTGCTTCAGCGCACACACTCACAGCCTATTTTGGATAATTACCTTTCATGGCGCACAGTAGTCACACACCTAAAACAGACCACAAACAATACAATACATGTGATAACAAACGCTGGACAGTCAGTGACAATGAAAGACCCCTGTACCTTTTTGTCACTCAGTCCGGAGACCGTGTCGATATATTGCTCCTGAATCATGAAGGCTGCCAGGTTAGCTGTGTAGGAAGCGAGGAAGATGACAGCAAAGAAAGCCCAGACTAGGACCATGATTTTGCTAGTGGTGCCCTTGGGGTTCTCGACAGGAACTGAGTTGTTGAAGACGATCCCCCAGAGCAGCCACACTGATTTCCCAATGGTGAAGGTGGGACCTCCAGGGTCTTAGGAGTATGTAGTCAAGAGTGGAGAGGGATTAGTCTATACATGGTAGACAATGTTAGAAGATATACATCCCAGCACAATGGCAAAGCCAAAATAATTATTTCGTCATTGCCTTTCACGTTTGCTTTGGTTTTCTCCGGGCACTCTGGTTTCCCCCCACAGTCCAAAGACATGCATGTTAGGTTAAGTAGTGAGTCTAAATTGCCTGTAGGTGTGAATGTGAGTGTGAATGGTTGTCTGTCTGTGTATCTCTCACTGTGTTGGCCCTGAGATATACTGCCGACCCATCCAGGGATGGGTTCCAGCCCCAGGCAACCCTGAGTAGGATAAGGAGTTGCAGAAACTGGATGGATGGATGAGTCTGGACTGTCTGAATTGAAATCTATCTTCTATCTAAGCCAACAACATGAACCTAATATTTTTGATCTTTTTTTATTCAAGCACTCATTATCTATCACCCTTTTGCCCTTAAGGGTCGTGGTAGACGGAATGCAACTTTAATTCAAAACACTGGACAGGTTGCCGACCTATTAGAGGGCTGAAAGGGAGAGAGGCAATCACTCATGCTCACAGCCAGCTCATTTGGACTGTGGAATTAACTGGAGCACCCGAAGGAAACAAAGTTAGAAGATCTGAACTGTGGTACTTCTAATTGTAAAGTGAAAGTGTCTCTCCCATTCTTTCTACCTATTATAAGATATTTAAGGACCATATAGTTGCTTTGAGATGAAATTGCAGTATCTCAGTTTTCAAGGGAGTGATCCCCATGTAAATACGGTGGGATGTCACATGTTCTCAAGAAACCCTCAAGATATGTCATACCTCTTTGTGGACGTTTAGGGGTGCAATTGTTAACATTGATTGATTTATTTACATTGCAATTTGTATTTGCTTCTTATCTGCAATAAAACGAAGATTTGATTCTTAAAATAAATCATTTCTCCAACTATGAAAATGAAAACCATTTTGGAGTTAATTTCCACATATCCTGACATAAACAGAATTAAAGAAAAGAGCCAGTTAGTGGCCCATTTTGGCCCGTTTTTAAACACATCTGCTACATATATATGTAAGGCTAATTGTGTAAAATATGGTGTTTTTTATGACCAGCTATTGTGCGACGTTTTAATCTTATCAGCAGTTATAGTGGCTTCAGAAAGCATTTTCGAACATTCATTTTTTGGTCAGTTTTTTTACATTACAATGTAAAACTTTTTTAGATTTAGTTTGAAATCAGGTTAGGGATTTTGCCCATATACGCACCGTGACTCATAATGAGAAAGTAAAAACATGTCTTTAGAATTTTTTGCAAATGTATTAAAAATCAAAAACAAAAATCTGTTATTTACCCCAATATTCAGACCCCTAATGGATTACTTTGTCGAAACAGATTTGGCAACAAATATAAAGTCTAAATTACAGAAGCCACTATACAGCCTGCTCTCTGGTTTTGATGAATGACACATTTCAGAGAACATGCCTGCGTGAATGTTGCTGTTATCCAGTATAAGACAATGTGCAGCCAATGTTCATTCTTCATTACAGAATTTACATAATTTTCATTTTGAAGTTAAGTGCCTGCCAAGTTGCCTGCCATTTTACAACTGAGACAGTCAAAAGACTTTTTTCAATAAATAACTGAAATAGAAAAATTCTGCATCTCTGTGATCATAGAACTGCATAAGAGATTTATGGTTGCACATGCTTTAATATGATAGGTGATTGAAAGGATTGGGAATGGAAAACTCACCTTTTGCACTGACCAGGCTACGGTTATACCCAACTGGACTACAGTATTCAAAGACAAACACTGTGATGGCCACAACAGTCAGACACATGACAAACATCATCACCCAGACTGCTGGACTGTATGGTTCTGCGGAGACAAAGGGCACAGTCAAACAGGCGAAATACAGTTAAAAAAGACAGCATTATAGGACACTCGAGTCAGTCCTCATCTGTTGCTAGTATTGCAGGGCAATACATAAAATGTATTTAATTAGTTTTTGTTTTTGAATGCTGTAAAAATTAGTTGTGAAATTTCAACCAGCGGGAGTATTGTTGGGATCAGCAGGTGAAGAAAAAAAAAAATAAAGAACCGTAGTGATTGTCATTTTACCTCAGTGATAGGGAAATGGCAGTAATTGCACCTCCTCTTTCTTTTAATTGCTTTAGGATTTGCATTTAGAAAGTTACATTGTGTCTACCTTTGCATAGTGTTGGTCGCCTTTTACCAACCTCCACTGTGTTATGCTGCACTGTGAGGAGGCGTTCAGGGACAATCCAGAATGTAGGTCACATGTTTTTGCAATATTACCAGGGGAAGGCATTACTTTCTTTCTTTTATGTTGCACAGCTGCTTCTAATGTTATTCTTTACAATGTTTACAATATATAAAGGAGAACAGCTTTGGTATTGATGTATTTTTTTTTGTTGAAGTTGCACATATGGCACTAGTTACTGGGGAACAGTGTGTAGTTTTAATAAATCAGTTTGTGAATCATGTTTTGGCTTGAGTAGACAGAAAAATTATCTTCCAGAACACTGAAAAAAATAGATTTAGATTTTTGAACAATTCACTAAGCCCTAATTGATATCCATGTTTCAGTAAATTACTACAAAGGCAAATGATTTTTCTCTTGCCATGAATTTATCTCATCTCTCAAATTTGTTTGTCAGAAACAATGAGTAATCAGTGACAAAATCATTAATGCCAGATTAAAATAAAATACAAGCAATTCTATTAATGTAAAATGAAACAAAAGAGCTTATTATTTAATTAATTGTTTTAGGTAAAATACAAAAAAAAATTTAGACATGTTATTAAAATAAAAATGAATAGTGACATTTATTAATTCAAATCATACATACATACAAAATCCAACACAGTGGACAGAGAGACAATATATATTTAAATGAAATACCCCCCCACAAAAATACCAATACTGAGTACAGAGGGGTGTCTTACCTAAAAAGGCAGATGGGGAAACGGTCCCATTACTTCTGGCCACCATCACACTGATTCCTGTCTCCACAAACGGCACTGAGAAGTCAATTATCTCTGAGCGCTCTTCATTTATGGTCAGTGAGCCGATGGCCATGTCTGCCCGTTTGTAGAACACCTGTGGTAATTGAGATACAGTATTTTTTTCGGAGAGAACAGGGAACAGATGTTTGCCTGGCACCATCATAAATCGAACCCGAGTAGCTGCGTCCATGTCTACTGCTGACCTTTGAGATAGATCCAAGTGAAGTCAAAAGCCTTGGTCTCTGTCTCTTATGGTACTATACTGTCTGGTTCTTCCTGCCCACAAATACACACAACTAAAGGGCCTATACCAGTATTCTGTTTCTTTTTCGCTACTGCTTAGTAAATTATGATTAATTTCTTCTGTTATTAACTATTGCAGGATATGCCATAATACACTGTGTAAGGTGTGTGTTGACAAAATACTGTAGGTTAGGTGGAATTAGCTGCTCCCAATGTAAGGTCAATGGTGCCCATGCAGAGGAAGAAGTTATTCTGTTCCCACTAATGTCTGAACCTCCCAGTGTCCCACCAGTACCATTCTAATTGTACAATTCCATGTGAGAGCTTTCCCAGCCTTTTCTGCCGTACCACATGGCTGTTTATCATGCAGATGGAAAGCTGATAGATTTACAGTCCAGACACTCTACCCCATAGAAGCCATTAGTTTTCCTATGGAGGTTGATGCCTCATTGAGCACAATAGCCTTTGTGTTGTTTTTTTTTTGGTTTTTTTTTTAAAAAGGAAAGAAAGGCCAACTGATGTTGTATCCTCTAACTCTTTTTAAGAGGAAGGCTGGCCAGAGCAATCTAACTGTGGACAATAGATGAATAGGCACTTTTGTGTTTATTTTGTAACAGTTCCTGCGTTACTCACCATAGTGACCATGATATCTGCTGATGCACTTCTAAATTTTGCCTTCAAGTTGTTTTTCCTTATATAAACAAAGCAAACAAGACTATTCTCTGAGGTTTTTATTCCGATTTCGCTCCACCTATGATTTGCACACACTCATAATGAGAAAATCCAAATTACTTCATGATTTTTTTTTTAAATTAGTACATTGCCTTACAAGTGTAAAACTATAGACTTGCAGGCAGTGCATACATCACAGACCTAAGTTTTAAGCATCACATTCATTTGACATAAGTCTTTTTTTTTTTTATATTATGGGAAGCACATTGAATGCACTTAGACGAGGGAAGAAAACCTCACACCACATCGAGAAAAGGTTAACACAGTTTTTTCCATATGGCGTGAACCATAATTTATGAATGATCTCAGGTTTAAACTATATTATGGGTTAGAAAGTGGTGCATGTTCAATATCCTTTGATTCTCTTTGACTGCTAAAGTGCATTAATTCTCTTTGACTGCTAAAGTGCATTATAGGAAACATAGCGCCCAAGTGTTTTGGAGCATGGCTCATTCTATGGATAAAAATGAGTATACTGTACAATATCTTCTGCTGCATAGACTGAACATTTAAAAAAAAAAAAAAAAAGATCTCTTGTAAACCCACCAACTTTTTAAAGGTGCATTGCAAAATGCATGTAACCCCTTTAAGAATTTTAAAGACACTCTTCATAACCTGAGCTGTCTATAACTTCAAAGTTTAAAAATGTTTCCTGTAGTTTGATTTTCCTGAAAGAGTGAATGTCAGTTTCCTATGTTGGCAGTGAAAATTCTAACGTCTGGCTGTTGACTGCAATGGTGAGAGTCAATAGTAATTTGACCTCATGCATAACCTTGTCCACATCACTTTGGTCCAGCAGATAGAGATCAGACTGGTAACATTGTAAAACAAATTGCTCTTACCTCTCCGATCATCCCATTCCATATGCCACGAACCAGCTTGCCATGCTTGCCATTAGTGACCAAGTAGAGGTCGTAGGAGAACTTTATAGTGCGGGATAACTTCTTCAGGATATCTATGCAGAAGCCCTTACAACACAGTTTTGTGTATGGCTCAGTGTGACCCACAATACTAAAATGCAGGGAGAGGAAAAGAAACATTTTTGGTTAATTGAATTTTTTTTGTTTATAGTTGGAGATTAGTGCACTGTTTTTCTTATTGCTATGTGTCTTTGGTAACTATTTTTTTTTCTTTTTTTGTGTTTGTTTGTAGGTGTCTGTATATTTAGACCACACTATTTCTTTTGTCATGCTGTTAATGCTAAAGTTAGCTTTACAGAAAGTGAATATATTATTTTGAATATCCATAGCGTAAAATCGAGGCTGCCAAAAACAGCCAAACATGAACTATTCAGATGACTAACCTTTAGATGTACAGTATGCGAGATATTGAGATCAAACAATCTCAGCAGGATCTTCAATTCGCAATAACAATAGTTGAGCCTGTCCAGAACTACCTGCATCTGCATACCTGCCATTTATGTTGTTGGCGTTTTCTCTCATGTGATTTCAAAATTAACCTCTAAGTGTTGCCATGGTTTTAGTTTAGGTTGTGGAATATTTAAGTGCAATTACCTACATATTAACCTTGTATTACCTTGTTGTTTCCAGAATAGTACCCCTTTACTAGCCTGCTATTACCAACTAAGTGCTACTGAGGATTCAAACTTCTCTAAAATGAGAAGAACTACAAGATCAACCTTTAATTGTCATTAAGCACATATACATATTGCACATACATGAGCTATTATGTCCAAGTGAGACCAGTATTAGTTTTATAGAGGGCATATACCTTTTTAAACATTAACAAACAATGTGTCACATATAAAAAAAGATTAATTTCTCACATCCCCTACGTTTGGCACAAAGTGCCAACAGAATAATTTGGCAAATCAAATTATAATTGTAAACAAATGGTATAAGTGCAGTATAATATTTATATCATTTATAGTATCACAACCATGATAGTTCAAAAAACAGCCTCATAGTACCATTGGTAGGCCAACTGAGTCTCTTGATGTAAAGAAATACTGTATAATGAATGGATTTTTTTCTACTCCTGGTTCACCATGTCATTTTGTGCACAGTGCTGCAGATACATTCAACTCAAAAACATAACAAATAAAAGCTTAGTTTTTTAGTGCATTGTGCTGTAAGTGCACACGATTTGCAAAACCTGCAAATAATATTATGAAAACTTTGTAAATCAAGGTCAGAAACTATATACTTTCACATTGTTGACTTCACATTGTTGATATGCCACACTAGATGTCTGCTTTAACACAGCTTTTTTGGATGGCTGAAAAGTGTCTGTTTTCTTGGGGTCTCCTGGCAATGCGTGAGTGCCATACCATTACCCCTTCTGCCAAGCGTTTGTTCTTGTGCCTCTAGTCGTAATACTGATGACCTGTCACTTTCTCTTCAGTAATAGAGTAGGTGCGGACTCGTGGGGGTCCCTGTTATCTTACTGCTGCCCTTGGTAATGTGACGAGATACTAGTGAGCCATTTACATGACTCAAAGAGTACTAAAGACACGTCACCCCTAACCTCAGTACTTCATTCTAATTGTCTTTGCACCTACACATCAGGACCAGGAGGCAGTAAAACCATTAGGGGAGGTAGAGCTGAGCCACAACAAACAGAAACAAACGAACACTTTGGAGGAAAACAAGGCTGCCACAACAGACTGGAGGTAAACACAGTGGTCCCAACATCCCCCATCTCACCAGCTGCCAGGGTCGGGGCTGGGATCTAAGTCGACTGCCAATTGCATTAAAATGGGTCTTTGGGAATCATTGCGCGCACATGTTTGTGTCTATGTGCTAATTTATTCAAAGTGCAGAAATTCTTAGATTCATGTTTTGAAGCTGCTCTAAGGTTGAGAACAGGCAGCAGAATGTGCAATACATTGTCAGTGCCCATTTGTGTAGCTGAGAATGTCTATATCACATCTTAGGAAAATTTAAAAACATTTACTAACAAAACCTCTTAAAAATCCAACTCTTAAACAAGCCATAACCTGTACCTTTTTTTCTAAGTATAAAAGTACACATGCAGTTAAATAAGTACTTAAATTAAACAAAAAAGGAAAAAAAAACTTTAGTAGGTCATCTAGGCCACCTTCCACCCAACAGGCATCACTTGCCATAGTATTTCCAAGTGTCCATATAAAGAAATCACTTTGACATAGCATGGGGCTCCTCAACACAGTAATCAAGGCCAGATACAGAACAAGCACAGAATATGGAATATGGGACCCTGTCCTCTGTATCCTCTTCACCCACTCAAACTAACTTCATGTCCTCCCTCAGTACATCCATAAATCTCCTCTTTGCTTTTCCTCTAGATCTCCTGCCTGGCAGCTCCAACCTCAACATCCTTCTACCAATATATTCACAATTTCTTCTCTGAACATGTCCAAACCACCTCAATCTGGCCTCTGACTTTATCTCCAACACATCTAACATGAGCTGTCCCTCTGATGTCCTCATTCCTGATCCTGTCCATCCTCGTCACTTCCAAAGAGAACCTCAACATCTTACTCTGCCACCTCCACTTCTGCCTCCTGTCTTTTCTTCAGTGCCACTGTCTCTAAGCCGAACAACATCTCTGGTCTCACCACAGTCTTGAACACCTTTCCTTTCATTATCGCTACTCTCACGATACTCTTTTGTCACACAACACACCTGACACTTTTCTCCACCCGTTCCAACCTGCTTGCACTCGCCTCTTCACCTCTTTTCCACACTCTCCGTTGCTCTGAACCGTTGATCCTAAGTACTTAAAGTCCTGCACCTTCTTCACCTCTGCTCCCTGTAACCTCACTGTTCCACCTGGGTCCCTCTCATTCACACACATGTATTCTGTCTTACTGCGGCTAAGCTTCATTCTTCTGTTTTCCAGAGCAGACCTCCACCTCTCTAGATTTTCCTCCAACTGCTCCCTGCTCTCACTACAAATCACAATGTCATCTGCAAACATCATAGTCCATGGAGATTCCTGTCTAACCTCATCTGTCAGCCCGTCCATTACCAGAGCAAACAAGAAGGGGCTCAGAGCCGATCCTTGATGCAGACCCACCTCCACCTTGAACTCCTCTGTCACACCTACAGCACCTCACCACGGTCTTATAGCTCTCATACATGTCTTGCTCCACTCTAACATACTTCTCTGCCACTCCAGACGTCCTCATAAAATACCACAGCTCCTCTCTCGGCACCCTGTCATACGCTTTCTCTAAATCTATGAAGACACAATGCAACTTCCTATGACCTTCTCTGTACTTCTCCATTAGCATCCTCAAAGCAAAAACTGCATCTGTTGGACTCTTTCTAGGCATGAAACCATATTGCTGCTCACAAATGTTCACCTCTGCCCTTAGCACAGCTTCCACTACTCTTTCCTACAACTTCATTTTATGGCTCAACAGCTTTATTCCTCTGCAGTTGCCACAGCTCTGCACATCTCCCTTGTTCTTAGAAATGGGCACCAGTACACTTCTCCTCCAGTCCTCAGCTTCCTCTCACTCTCCAAGATCTTGTTAAACAAACTAGTCAGAAACTCTACTGCCACCTCTCCTAGACACTTCCATACCTCCACAGGTATCAGGACCAATTGCCTTTCCACTCTTCATCCTCTTCAACGTTCTCCTCACTTCACTCTTACTAACTTTTGCTACTTCCTGCTCCACACCAGTCACCTCTTCTACTCTCCATTCCCTATCATTTTCTCTTTCCATCACCTCCATCAATACATTTCCATCCTTTTCTTTAATCACACAGACCTGCTGAACATCCTTCTCATCTCTTTCTCTCTGACTCATCAATCTGTACAAATCCACCCCTCCCTCCTTGGTGTCCAACCTAGCGTACAAGTCCTCGTACGGTCTTTGTTTGACCTTTGCCACCTCTACCTTCACCTTATGCTGCATCTCCCTGTACTCCTGTCCACTCTCTTCAGTCCTCTCACTGTCCCACTTCTTCTTAGCTAACCTCTTTCTCTGTATACATTCCTGAACTGCCTCATTCCACCACCAAGTCTCCTTGTCCACTTTCCTCTTCCCCGATGAGACACAGAGTACCCTGCTACCAGTCTCCCTGATCACATTAGCTGTTCTGGTCCAGTCATCTGGAAGTAACTGCTGACCACCCAGAGCCTGTCTCAGCTCCTCCCCTGAAAACATTCTTCCTTTTTTGCCTTCCACCACTTTGTCCTCTGCTCTGCCTTAGTCATCTCACTACTAGAATCATTTTACACACCACCATCCATGTTGTCTGGCTACACTTTCCCCTACCAATACTTTACAGTCACTGATCTCTTTCAGATTGCAATGTCGACAGTGCTTCTACCTCTGTCCCTGCTGCTTCTGTAAGAAAGTGTTCACTACAGCCATTTTCATCCTCTGAAATCCATCCTGCAAGTCTACCACCATCTGTCCTTCTGTGTTCCTGTCCTGAAGACCAAACCTGCCCATCACTGCACCAATCACCACTCTCTCACCTCTGGGGATGTTCTGCATCACTTCATCTAACTCACTCCAGAATTTCTCCTTCTCTTCTATCTCACATCCTACCTGTGGGACATAACCACTAACACTGAATATCACGCCTTGAATATCCAGCTTTAGACTCATCACCCTGTCTCATACTCTTTTCACCTCTAGAACATTCCTTACAAACTCCTCTTTCAGGATAACTCCTACTCTGTTTCTCTTCCTATCTGACCCATGGTAGAACAACTTGAACCCTGCTCCTAAGCTTCAAGCCTTGCTACCTTTCCAACTGGTCTCCTGGACACACAGTATGTCCACCTGCCTTCTCTGCATCATGTCAACCAACTCTCTAGACTTTCCTGTCATAGTCCCAACATTCAAAGTCCCTACTCTCAGTCCTACACTTTTGGCTTTCCTTTTCTCTCTCTGTCTAAGAACACATCCTCCTCCTCTCTTTCTACGACTTAAAATAGCCCAATTTCCACCGGCACCGGTGGCAGTTATTGTTAACCCGGGCCCCGACCAATCTGTCAAGGAAGTCATGATTCTCATGTTTAATTTGGCATGTGTTTTACTTTGGATTCCCTTCCTGATACAACCCTCTGCATTTATCCAGACTTCAGACTGACACAAGAAGACTTTGGCTTGTGCCCCCTTGTGGTTGAATATTGTAATATAGCTCTTACAAATAATTTTCTGAATTGTTAGGTCGTAATAATTATTATGGTCGGTGTGCCCTGGTGCCCATTTGTTAGGCCTTATTGAGGACAAGTTAGGGAGCTAAATAGTAGATGGTCTACAAGCCAGGCAATTGTTTTAATACTCCATTATTCATTTTGGTCACTTACACACAGACACTGGCTACAACTGTTCAAATGAGAATATTCGCTGCTCTGTTCCATTTTCTGTAATTGTAAATTGTTCATTTTCGTTTTGCAGTATTGGCTGGACAAAAGAAGCCATTTTAGGTAATTTTCTCTATGCTTAGTTATGAAGTCTTTGGACATTTGACAAACTAAATATATCACTTAAAAAAACAAAAAACTGAATTAAAAATAAACTCAAGATGCAGCCCTAGTCACACAGTGCTGAGTGATTCATCTGCAGTTTTACTCTCAGAAGCTAAAAGAAGCATCTACATCAGCACCTTTCATTGTAGTGCTTGGTGGTGGGTGCTGCTCCTTAAGGTGACCAATGTGCCAATTGTGACATTGAAGCTCTTTTTATCTGCTTGCGTGTTGAATTATTGTGCTGCTCTTTAAAAATAGTTTATTGCCTGACAAGGAGAAGTATGCACTTATTTTATTTTGGCTGAATGACTTGTTCAGCATGTGAGATAAAGCACTACAGTGCTCCATAATGCTGAAAGGACGTGATCTTCATCTTACGTTCCCTTCATCTCATTAACACCATTGTCAGTAGTAGATAATGGCCAGCACTTCTATCCCTCACTAATGAACAGCAATATCAGTCTCTAGGTGTTCGGAATTGATGACATGGCCTAATTGCCCCATCTAATTGATACCCCACCTTGCCCATATATTTACCTGATCGAGTCAAAGGGTGATTCCTGGAATATTGCACTCTGTCCAAGAAGCCTAATGAGTATCTAACCTCACTGAGTGCTAAGAAACCATGTCTGGGCTAATGGCAGGGGAAGGGCCTCCTACTCTTATACTTAATGGCACTCAAGTTAGATGCAAAATCCATTAAGCCTAGCATGTTAAAATGTAAGAGTGGGACTGTACAGTGATAAAATGGGCTTGTGTAGGGCTTCTAAGATGTTCTACACAAGGGCTGGGGGATATGGCCAAAAATATTATCACTGTACAATGTACACTAAATATTCCCATACTTCTTATGGGAAAACATACAATTCAAAATGTGGATTCAGTGCACATGCTTTAAGTGTTGATTGTGTATTTGCTTCCTTTAGTGGTCACGATAGAAAGGCACAGTGATGTGCAAAGTTTGCATACCCTTAATTTAGTAATTTTGAGGCAAATTGTGGCTACAGGGGGGCCTGGTGGGTCAGTGGGTAGAGCATAGGGTCGGGATGCAGAAGGCGGGTTCGAATCTCACCCCACCAGGTGTGGCCCTGCCCAGCCATCAAGGGCGACCTTGTTGCTGGTCCCGAGCCCAGAAAAAATGTGTGGGTTGCGGCAGGAAGGGCATCCTGCGTAAAAAACAAAAAAAAACTCATGCCAAATCAACATGCTGTGGTGACCCCTGAAGGGACAAGCCCAGAGCTGTTATATAAAAGCCCTAACATAATACACATTCATCTAGTACAAAATAGATTTTTTTTCTTTACTCTTTTTGCCATTTTAAAATAAGGGGATGCAAACTTTTGAACAAAACTGTACTATTCAATAAAGTTAAGTGGCAGTATCACTTACGCCTCAGTCTTGTTGGACTGTCGTCGGCAAGGTACAGTGTTGCTGACACATGTACCAGTCATGGGGTCCACTGCCTCCACAATGACAAAAGGCCGCTCCTCCAGAGTGGCCACTGTCAAATGCCGATAATCTGACACCGGCTCCAGGTAGGAGCCATACCGTGGCCATACGGGGTATCTCATCTGCAGGATTCCCATCTCATAGGTCCCCACCTAAGTGAGTTGAGAAAGGAGGGATTATTCATTACCAGTCATTGAACAATCATTGCACCAAATTCCAGATGGTTGCCACACTGTTTTTTAGCATAACACACAATTTCTTTTCAATTGCACATTAACAGCATATGATGCTAGAAACCTGTTTACCTAAGTCACAAAAACCAATACAGGTGAAAAATAAGCCTCTTTGAAACTCCATACGTCTCTGAAATGAGTGAGGATATGACAGCATAACCTATCTAGACCTCCAATCTAAATACGGTTGTTCCCAATTCACAAGCAGTACATATTATCCCAGATCTTTGCGATGTATGCCCCTGGACCCAGTGCGGCAAGGAGATTTTTAGCTTGTCAACATTTTATAGGAAATTGATTTTTTGGTCACTGGGGATGTCGAGAGTGCAATTATACATCTAATGCAATGAACGCAATTCCACCCCTACTATATAACCAATTAGCTAATTTTAATTGGATGTTGTGGGGAAATGAGTGTTCAAGCAAGCTGAATACATAATCACAATCTAAAATGAAACATTGCGAGCTTACTTATTTGAAAAAGCTGTGACCTGTTTCAGACCACATTCCACAAATTTGCCCCTCTGACTCTGTTTAAATGAAGACATAAGGGTTGCAGTGGAGCAGTTGTACCCCAGTTAATTAACCACTTCTTATTAACTTTATGCTGAATCTGAATGGTTTGAATGGTGAATTCTGGTTTGGCTGCCAAATAATATATAAATACAGATTTTTACATTTGTGAGCATTTATCAGACATGATATTGAGAATCTGCTACTTTTTTTTTGGCCATTTTGATCATGCAACATGGTCTTTGTGATGATTAGATCAGGAAAATGGTGAAAATGTGATTAAGATGTTCATTATCTGATCTGATAATGTAATCTATTTCTATTTCACTTCATCAATCTGACAATGTTTTTCCTCACATATAATCTCTGCTGTTTATGCAGGAAGAAAAACAATCTTGTCTGATCATACCAATCAATACAGCTTGTCACAATGTTAAATTGGCAAAATTGGAAAAATATCCTAATTTTATATTCCTTTCTCCTGCCAGTCATATCGATCAGTTCTGCTGTTTGCCTTTTTCCACTCATGGGCTTTTAGTCAATTCAACCAGAATATCAAATTTCAGGACAATACACTGACATGAAAGTCGCTGTGGCTTTTCCCAGTGTGAAGATGTTCATTGTTCATTCATCTAAGAAAAGCCCTTGTTATTCTTTACACAGCACATTAAACATGCTGTCAGTGAAATCTGATTGACAGGAGGAGAAAAAACATTATTGTAGAGCTCATGCAACTTCTGTTAGGAAATATACAATTCTGTAATTACCTCTTTTGAAAAGGAAATTATACACTAACTGCCAGTCTAGCGGCATTTATTACAAGAAATTCATCGAGGAAGTACTTTTGTAATATTTTTTTTCCAGTTTACAAACTCTTAGCGAGATTGTAATTTCAAGGCTTGGGCTCATCACTGATATAGAACCGGAGAACGGCCGCAATTCCGTTCTGCATATCACCCTGTCATATAACAACAGTAACGTGAACATTTCCCCATTCTCCTTAAGGGCTGCTTCTTTCTGTCACCACTCTCTTTTGTCATGCTCTCCCTCCACCTTTTTAAGTAACCTTGATTTTAGGGGAAGATATCGGCAAAGCAGCTGAACAATCATTTTTGGAAAGTTGGAAATTACTGAAACTGCAAGTGATAAGAGCATTGTCATGATTTAGGGTTAAAAAAAAAAGAAAAGAAAAGTGAGGCATTTACCCATACAGTGTCACACTGAGGCTGGTATTACATAGTGTAGATGATGTCTGAATGTAACAGACCGGCTGGCCTGGCACATGTACAATAAGAACGCTGGAAAAAAGGCAATCACAAGGTGGAATTGATTTTCAACTTTGAGAGAGAAAATGCCTGAGGCAACAAGACATTAAACACAGAAAAGGAATCATCTTACACTTCTTAGCCAGAATCTTGTGAAATGAAAATATTGTTGTGCTCTGAAGGAGAGAGAAAAATATATTTTTGCACCTACAAAAAAACGTATGTAAAATTCAGCATAGTCAAATGGAGTCGGGGTGAGTGAGGGGCCTCCTCCCCCCCCATTCTGATCTAGGTTTAAGACTCATACCAAGAAGTCTTCTCTATCAGCACAGTTTCAGCTTTTATGTGAGCTTTTTTGTCTATAATTAAACCTCATCGTAGGACAGTGATGTATCCAATTCATGGTAGTGTGAAATTTAATTTCAGCCTTTTTTTGCGTCTGTGCTCATCTCAAATAATTGGAAAGGATTTTTCCGTTAGTCTTTGATAGCACAGAGGACAAGGCTGTTAAGACGGGATTGTTTCATGGGAAAACAATGCAACATCAACATCCCACAACAATACAACAGAATGTGAAAGATACAGCTTTTATCTGTATGCACAGCTCATCGGGAGTAAAAAAAGTAACCAAAAGAAAAGAGAAATAAAAGCTTTACAGAGAGCCAGCAGAACCTTGAAAAAGATTTTCAGAATTTAAGGCCATAAAAGGTCTTAGTCTCGTCCTTAGTTTTTAAGACTAATAAGAATTTACGTGAACCCTTAAGATTTAATGTTATGATAAAAATATAAACGTTAATATTCTTTTAGTTATGTTGTTTTCTTATTGACTTTGAGTTCTTCTGACTCCCATCTCCTCTCCTGACATGATTCACAAAAATAAATCATTTAGCTATGATGCAACGCTAAAGACAAGGCTTTCAGCAAATTCATTTTATTTTAACATATAGCTATTAGTTAATGTTTGAATATGGACAAAACCATCTCAGTCTATTTAATTAATGTGCGATAAATGATGACGATGGAGGACAAGAGCAGATTATTTAAACCTGTGACTGCTGCAGCAGGTGTTTACAGGTTTGCTGATGAAATGTTACTACAAAACTGCAGTGGCTAAATAACAAGTATGATGTTTCACAAAACTAACAAAGGAGACGAGGAGGGAGGCCTTGTATTTGGGGAGAGAACAAGGGATCGTGTGTGTAGTTTTGTGAATGTGTGAGAGAGAACGGTGTGTGTTGCAGACACTAACAGACAGTGATCAGCTGTGTTCTGGAGAGGATCATCCTCATCTTCTGACTTTGCCGCGTGAGACACAATATGTTGGCACATTAAAAGCTGTGCTGTAGTCATGTATTACTGCAAACCCACTCTTTGATAAAAGATTATCACGCTTTCTTTACTGTTTAGAGCCGTCTTGTGAAATCAATCTGTGTGGAACCGGTTATCATACAATGTGTTTTTTAAGCTCCTATCATATTTAATTGAGTAATGTAAGGTTCTGTGTTACAAAGTTACATGCATGTCTTGTTATTTAGGAGCTATGTTGGGTGCATCATCAAACAACTTAACAGCAGCATGTTGTATTCAGTTAATTTGTCTCTCTGTCGGTGTAATAAGCTATCAGCTGGCAGGCACCTACATATTCTCTACAATATTGTTATAATAATGTCATTTTCTGTTTTAGGGTTTTCCTAACAGCAATGTCTTCTTTATTTACACAAATGCCAGTACAGATTTGTATTTTACTGACAGACCTACATTTCAAATTTCTAGATAACATGGGCTGAATACCATATGGACCCAACTACTGTATTGATTCATAGAAACAAACTTCTGTTTGCTTTTATGTCTAAATTGTTTGCTTTTTTTTTTTTTACCATCACTGCTTCCTATTAGCTCAGATCCTTGACAACATATTGGAAATGAATAGGAAACAACACCAGAAAATATCAATATGACATAAATAGCTTTGAAATGCCTGTGGCTGTTTAACTAGTTTCTATTCAACCAGTGGAGGAGGTGAACTCCCTCAAGTCTCACGGCCACAGCCCAGTGGCCGTGAGACCCCTTGGTCAAATTACAGTAATGTTTCATTGTCCAAACAAGTCAATGAGGCAACACGCTGCAGCAAATTCACCAGACATAAGTGTGTGTATTATTGTTGTGTATTTTGAACACATAGAGGACAGAAGGAAGTGAAACAGAAATCTAGTAAGAGTGTGTGATTAAGCACTGATCCTTCATTAGGTGGTTCACTGGTGTCAGTGGAGCTCTGGCTTCTCTAACTACTTTTTACAGAGAGACCAGTGATGTATGAAGTCATTTTGCTTATTGTCATGCATAGTGTGATGTTAGTGAATGACTGTTTAACTGCAGAACAACTCTTGCCTATCTTCATTTAATGAGGTTAAATGAGGTACAGTAAAATTCACACAAACGTGAAATGTGTACACAAAATGCAGTTTTACAAAGTTTAAAGTGAAATCTCTTTTATCCATATTGTAGAAAGCTCACCTTATCCCACTGCCTCTCTCTGTCCAAAGTGATAATTATCATAGCTGGATTCACCAGGTAACCATTACTGTTGAAGGAGAAGTCATTGTTTTCCCAGGTTACATTCATCATGTGCCTGCAGAGAAGCAAAGATAATAAGTGACCTAAACGTAAATAAAAGGCCATTTCCACTTTCCTGTAATGAAACCACAGTCATACTGTTTATTAAGTAATATGTTGTTCAAAATATGGGATGCTTTTCAGAATGCAGAATGGGAACAGAAAGTGGGGAAGAGTGGCTACAAAAGTAAAAGTCCTAGACAAAAAGTGAAGACAAGCCAGTAAAGTTTAGGACCAGGATCATGACACAAAGGCCTAATTTCCTTAACAGAAAACAGTGATTTTTGTGAAATGTTTTTACAATTTGGGGTCTTGACACCTGGTGTACTTTGCAGAAAACCGTTATCTGCCTCCTATGATTCCATTGTTTCATCACTCACATCCCGTTATGTTAGATCTGCGGTGCTGCTCTCTCACCTCACACATCACTCCAGCAGAGATGATGAAAACCTGCTGGGAGGAGAATAGCCCTCAGGCTGGTCTGTGTGAAAAGCCTATTTAATCTGATAATCTGGGATAATCCCATTAACAGGTGAGCCGATTCATTATCAAAAGCTTGCTTGAATTAAAAAAAAAAACTCTCCAATAAAGTGAAGTCTGAGAACTGAGCGGGATGTTCATGTTTGATCTGGGTGGAAACAGAAGAGTTGACAGAGTACAAAGCTAATAAAAAGTGCTTTGTTCTGTCTCACTGACCTTCACATTACTGATGAAATCTGCTGCTACTCAAATCATGCCTGCTGGGTTTAGAAAGTCTAAAAGGAAGTTTGTACAGTATTAAAGCATTAGATAATGTTCACCATTTCCATTTTTTCATGGATGGTTTGGGTTTACAGAAAGAAAAGTTTCCCCCCGCGGCTCTAAGACTGTCTGAAAAATTATTTCTGACATCAAAGGGAGAGAGAGATGTTTCATAATTCAAGAAGAGTGTCAGGTGATGCTTGTCCTTTTGGGAGCCCCTTGGTGACATCTACTGTACAGCAACACACGCACACTTTTACACACAAGACTTTCCTGATCACTCTGTGACCTTGTCTTACACGAGCCAAAAGCTGAAAGTGGAGTAGTTTTTTCCCTCGCTCTTCTTTTTGCTGATCAAAACATTTTTCTAACAAAATAAGATTTACTCAATGCCCTCTTGCATAGATTGCTCCATTGGGCATGAATTAAAAATGACAAAGCCAAGTCCCCCCTATCCCCTCTAACCCCAAAACTGCGTTGCAATTTTCAAAATATCTTGGGGAGACCTCGGTGTTGAAGAGATAGATGGCAGTGGTGCAAAGCACACAGTTTGGAAGAGTGACAGTGACCATTAAATGTGCTCCACAACACCAAACAGATGGAAAGTCATGCATAAATAAACAGCTGTTGACCTCTTTTTGCCAGGTCCCACAGATGTGAGCCTGGGCCATTACTGTTGTATTTTTATGATCTATCATAGATTAAAGAGACTAGGTATTCAATTTGATTGCTGACCATTCGACAACAGTCTTCTGCAAGTGCTGAACAAGGTCATGCAAATAATAAACTGCATGTGAAAATTGAGATGATAAAGGAAGAAACGGTATTAGTTGTTGGTTCAACAACTGATATTCAGTTGTGGAAAAAATTAAGCAAGGACAGAAGTAGCCCTACGTTTCCATAATAGGAAGGTAAGGACCACAGTTACAGCAGTCATTTATTTTTAGGCAGATTATGAACTTTCCTTAATCATAAAGCTTTGAATTACCTGGAGTTACCTAAAAGGTGAAAGATCAGAAATAAAATACTTTGTAAGATGTATTGTTTTAGGAGTTCGGTGACCAAGTATCTATGTTCTTGTTTAGGCATAGTAACAACAAGCAGATTGTAAGAGCAAGCAAGAGTTTTCCTGGAAAGAACTTCTATATTGTAACTCATTCTTGTCATTTATGAGCATCCCTTTCTAGTAACCGCTGTGACCACCTTTAAATGTGAGTGCAGAGAACAGCTGTAATTTTCCTATTTTAACACAAGAAGAGAGAAATAATGTATGATAAAACCTTAAAGTATTTAAATCATGACCTACTGTTTCTAATTTACTGTTTCCTTGATAACTTTCTGTTACTGTTGGCCAAACTTCCTATTTCTTTACTATATGGTACTTAAAGCTTACTAAGAAATGAATTGATATTTTCTTTTAAGCTGTGGCTTTTTCCTTTTTTTATTGTTGGATCCCCCAGGAGCTCCGCTATTTGATGCCATGGGAACAACTTTACCCCACAATTCTCATGACAATTATTTAAATATCTGTTAATATAATTTAAGTCATTATTTTTTACTTAAAAATGTAAATCTGCTGAACTAAATGGAGTTTGGTATTCTTGTCCTACTCTCTGCTGTGAACTTCAAATCGAACTTGAAAATAACCGAAGCATAAACGTATGTAAATATGAACAATTATGTTATGAATTTGATTCCAGTAAAACTTAGAAAATGGTGTTTATGTATTTATAAAAGTATCTTAAATTCAAAACTAATTTGTTAACTGTTAGACTTGGAGAAGGTTTTGCGTTCCCAGTAACTTGAAACAGCATCAAGATAATTAACATAGGAAAAATATGAAGACCTAAAAGGCACTAATGAGATATTTTGACACCAGATTCTTCTGCATTCAGTCTCCAACATTAAAAACAAGAACTTGATTACTAAAAGCAAAATAAAAAAACAGTTGATTTAATATTTAAACCAAGAGCCCCCCAGCCACTTAGCTTACCTAAAAAGAGTCTCATTAGTGGCTGACGGCTTGACAGGATTGTTACAATCGCTGTGGCCCTCAGGTATGAAGCCTCTTTCTTTATGAAAGCTCTGCACGCCTTTCACAACAATGGCCACACCATCACGCACCCTTTTTCTCAAGCTCATCCTCCACCGGTCTGTTATGATGCTGATGAGTCCCACGGGAAAGCTGTCAGGTGGGGGCATGTCCGGATTTCCAACAGCTAGGCTGGGGATAATCCAGATGTAGCCTGGCCCCACCAGTCCAGCATCAGCTGCCATGGCAAACAGGTACTGGGCCTCCTCATGGGAACAGTAGACCAACAGAACTTGTGCATCAATCTGCTGTAAGAGCCTTTGTGCTCGAATGTCGTTGATGCTGTCAGGAGACATATCAAAAGTCAACACATCCTGCAGGTCCCATATGAAGTAGCTGGTGTCAGTGAAGGACTTGATGTAATCCACGTAGGTTTCATAGCCTGGGTAAAGGCTGGTAATAACCACAAAGCTGTCCCAGTT